>NC_136517.1:7300000-7322500 GCF_053919585.1 Euprymna scolopes
TCGTCGATGGATTTTTAAATCTTGTTCATTCAAAGCAAGGCATATTTCTATCTGGACATAAGGCATTCATAGGCAACATGAACTGAAACAAATAGATTGAAGACATTGATATAAATATAAAGAATATGGGCTCCCTCTACCGTGCTAGATAATTACTTAAGCCAGTAAATTTCCACGTTTTTCTTTTGTTTATTTTATTTTATTTATTTATTTATTTTGTAAAGACATTTAAAGTTGTTGTAGACACTTCAAAATTCAGTATGTTATTACTATATATGTTAGGGAATGATTACCCAGCTTTTATGATTTCAGATTCAAATGAATAGCTACAGCAGGAATTAGAATACACCCTACTGAAGCCTGATTGTCACAACTGGTGAATTTAATAAATGCAAATTGGACGCGTGACTTTAGAAGAACGATATGCAATAAAATTCTGATTTAAATTTGGAAAAATGCCACAGGACCTTATAGAATGCTTCAGACTGCTTTTGGACCATCTAGCATGAATTGAGCATCAGTTTTTGAAATGACATAAGAGATTCAAGGACGTCTGTGGGAGATGGTGAAAAATGTGGAAGGAGTAAGGAAGTCAAAACACAATTCGCTTATACAAAAAGTATTGTTGGCACATCTAGGCTGGTGCATCAACCACCAGCTTCTCTCCTAACTCTCTCTCTCTCTTCTTTTCTCTCTCTCTCTCTATCTCTCTCTTTCTATCTCTATCTCTCCCACTCACTCTCTCTCTCACTCACTCTCTCTCTCTTTTAGACAGAGTCAAAAAAATCTCAAATAGGTCACGCACTATCGGCCAAGCTTCAACTTCTGTCCCATCAACCCAATGTCATGTCCTTGTGCCTGTTTTACAAGTACTTTAATGAACTGTACACCCTCGACGTAAATACTCCCGACTAATCCGACAAGCAATAAAGCCTCGCCCTTTCATTATTGAGGCCTCTAGATGCCGGAAAGCCTTCTATTCTAGTAGTTTCTTTTTTTTTTTTTTTTTTTTTTTGACTGCTGGATTTTGGAATTACCTCCCTGTTCTCTGCCTCTCTGCCTATAACAATCTGCAGAAGTTTGAATATAACGTGGACAGGCATCTCGCTGCGCAAATCCCCACAGCGCCCTGTTAGACATGGTGGCACATAGAAGCCTCTTACGTTCCAAGTGGCAACATGACTTGTTTGGGATGTAAAAAGAGGTAAACACAAAACAGATGATGTTTTTCCCGATTTTCAATATTTTCAAATTCTTTCGATAACCATTTAAATTCACTTTGCATTTGCGCAACAGCAATTTATTATTGATTTCTAGTTAATAGTAATCGTTGGCTTTCTCTGAAATTTAAGTGACACTAAGATCCGTTAGTGTTTCAGTACTATCGATACCAATTGCGAATTACTTAGGACCTCTATCCAGTCATGGCTGACGGAACAAGAGCACTACCCCCGTGAAGTAAATAAAGGGTTCTGCTCGAAAGTTCATCCAAATTCCCGAGTTCAACAGAACCATTCCCAAGTTCGGCAAGATACCCCTGAAGAAGGTCGGAGGTTACATCGACCGAAACGTTGTGAAAATCACACTCAAAATGAGAACAGTAGTTTGATGAATTCAAATAATACGAATAACCAATCCTCATCTAAAAAATTCGAAAAACGTCATTATTATTATTATTATTATTATTATTATTATTGTTATTATTATTGTTATTATTATTATTATTATTATTATTATTGTTGTTATTATTATTATTATTATTATTGTTGTTATTATTATTATTATTGTTGTTATTATTATAATTATTGTTATTATTATTATTATTATTATTGTTGTTATTATTATTATTATTGTTGTTGTTGTTGTTGTTATTATTATTATTATTATTATTATTGTTGTTATTATTATTATTATTGTTGTTGTTGTTGTTGTTATTATTATTATTATTATTATTATTATTGTTGTTGTTGTTGTTGTTGTTGTTGTTATTTTTATTATTATTATTATTATTATTATTATTGTTGTTGTTGTTGTTGTTGTTGTTGTTGTTATTTTTATTATTATTATTATTATTATTGTTATTATTATTGTTATTATTATTATTATTATTATTATTATTATTATTGTTGTTGTTGTTGTTGTTGTTGTTATTTTTATTATTATTATTATTATTATTGTTATTATTATTGTTATTATTATTATTATTATTATTATTATTGTTATTATTATTATTATTATTATTATTGTTTTTGTTGTTGTTGTTGTTGTTGTTATTATTGTTATTATTATTTTTATTATTATTATTATTGTTATTATTATTGTTATTATTATTATTATTATTATTATTATTATTGTTATTATTATTGTTATTATTATTGTTATTATTATTATTATTATTATTATTGTTGTTGTTGTTATTATTATTATTGTTATTATTATTTTTATTATTATTATTATTATTATTGTTGTTGTTGTTATTATTATTATTGTTATTATTATTTTTATTATTATTATTATTATTATTATTGTTATTATTATTGTTATTATTATTATTATTATTGTTATTATTATTGTTATTATTATTATTATTATTATTATTAGTATTAGTATTAGCAGCACAAGAGCAGGCATTAGGAACACGATTGTTCAAAAAAGTGGTTCTAGGAGAGGAAGTTGCTGCAGAATTCCGGATTTGTGGTAAGACCTCAGAGTCAATTGCGCACCTTGCAGCAGAGTGTAGTGGGCTGGCCCAGAGAGAGAGAGAGTACCGCAAAAGCCGCGATCGCGTGGGACTCCGGATATATTGGAAGGTGTGTAAGAAGGTTGGGATGAAGTGTGCTGGAAAATGGTTTGAGAAGATGCCTGATGAGGTGAGAACACGTGAGGATGGCAAGGTAGAGGTATGGTGTGACAAAAGTGTCGTAACGACCAAGCAATTGAAACATAATCGTCCGGATTTGGTCGTTATTGACAAAGTCTCAAAAAACTGGCAGATTGTAGACTTTTCAGTACCCTGGGATAGGAATGTGAGAGAGAAGGAGAACGAGAAATTGGGCAATTATGATCCATTGGCCTTGGAGATAAGACATATACACAGAGTTAAAACACAGATAACCGCGGTTGTAATTGATACAATAGAAGTAGTATCAAGTCGTATGTAAGAACAATTGAAAAAAACTACAAATCCCTGATGTTTTAAGTGGCCTTCAGACCTTTGTTTTTTATACAAGGTGGTCAACACTTACAAGGCCCGGAAGCCACTCAGGGATGAGGGTCATTGTAAGTACAGTACGTTAGTGTGGAGATTTAATAAAGTGTCTACTTAAGGGGGCGGTTCATCAGGAATTTGTTTACGTTGGACTTGAAGACATCCAGGTTGTAGTCAGGTGGGAAGCAGGCAGACGGAACAGAGTTCTACAGTCGCGCAGTTATAAGAAAGAAGCTTTGTTCATGGAATCTACGTTTTCATTTAGGCACAGATATAGAGTGGGGAAAATTTTTGAAAGTGGATTCAGCTAGACGGGTGTTTTTCGTGAAAGATTGTCGAGGGGGGGCCAGAGATTAGAGTTCAGGCGAGCACCTGCCATGAAAATAACGATAAAACAAAGATAGGCTCGCAACGTCTCTTCTGTGGGAGAGAGGTTGCAGGGAAGAGAAGAGAGCATCCACCACCAAGCCACGAAGTCTATTTTGTACTCTGTCAAGGCAGGATAGGCTGATTTTAACAGCTCCTGCCCAGATATGGCAGCAATATTCCATCCTTGGACGTACTTGGCTTTTATATAGATAGAGAATTGAATCAGTAGTGAGATATCTTCTGGGGCGGTAGAAGGGTCCCACCATCTTTCCAGCGACCTCCGCAACAGACTTGATGTACGTGTTCCATTTCAGATCAGGAGTAAAGGTCAAGCCCAGAAGCTTGTCAAAATATGGGGCTTCTCCTAGATGAGAGCCATTCATTTCAATTGATGCCAGATGGAGATCAGAGCGTTGATGATGTAATGATAGGAGTTTGGTTTTAGATGCATTAAAGGTAACCAGCCACGTCTTCCCCCACTGAACCACGCGCTCGAGATCAGAGGAGAGAGAATCAGAGAGAACTTTGTCATTTACAGCCTTTCACATGTTGCCGTAGATGGTCGTGTCATCAGCATAGATATTAACGAATGATTAAAGTATGTGTTTAGGGAGATCATTGATGTAGATCAAGAAGAGTGTTGGGCCCAGGATGGACCCTTGAGGGACTCCAGCATTAATACTGCAGGGGCCTGATTTTTGTCCATCGACCACTACTCTTATGAGCCTATCAGAGAAAAATGATTTAATGATTGAGAAAACATTTCCAGTGATGCCGTAGCTGGAAATCTTGTGAAATAGGCCTTTATGCCATACATTATCGAAGGCCTTTGATATGTCAAGAGCAATTGCCCTAGAAAGGAAGCCTTTGTCAAGAGATTCACTAATCCTATGAGATATAACCGTTAGCACATCTGCAGTAGATCTTGCCGAACGGAAACCATATTGCGTGTCACTAAGAAGGTTATTTCTGCTGAGGTGGTTGACTATTTCTCTATTTAATATGGATTCCAGCAACTTACTCATGACACACAGGAGACTTATTGGTCTGTACTGAGATGGGAGATGACTTATCACTTGAATTCTTAAATACAGGTCATACTGATGAGGTTTTCCAGGGTGTTGGAAAACACTACTCCTTAAGGCAACGCTTAGAGAATTTCGTAATATGAGAGCAAGTTCTGGTTGAAGCTTTTTTAACACTATAATTGGAATGCCGTCAGGGCCAGTTGCTATACTGGAATCAAGCTTGGCGACCTCATGCACAGATATGTGTTACCTAGCGTGTTCTGTGTTATAGGAGGAAATATGGGGACCTCTGCTATTGTAGGTACCACCAACATCCTTAGAAAAATCCTTGATCTTTGAAGCTCTTTGTTTTGAGCCGGGATTGAGGGAAATCCTCTGGAAATGAATCCCATCCCTTTCCAGAGAGACGTTGATAAACGAAATCAGAATTATTATTGTTGTTGTTGTTGTAGTTGTTGTTGTAGTAATAATAATAATAATAATAATAATAATAACAGTAGTAGTAGTAGTAGTAGTAGTAGTAGTAGTAGTAGTAGTAGTAGTTAAATTGTCCCAAAAAGCATTTAAAAAGTATAAATACAATTGGTTCTTTCTAAAGCTGTAAAGGTCGGGTAGTTGGTTTTAACTATAAGGTTTTGGATTTTGAGTTACTTATAGTAAATAATGAGTTTAATATTATCATTATTTTTAATTTGGGATATATATCTCTGTACAATATTTTTATAACTTTTCCGCCTAATTCAAATTTTGGTTGTATTTGATTGCAGGAGTCTATGTCAACAGAATTTGCGATGTGATGTTGTGTATAATTCTTATTTGTAATTTTTTAAAGTTCTGAATCATTAAATTTATTAATTCATTAGCCCAGGAACATGGCTCATGGAATGTGAAGACTAATGGAAAAAATGAGAGACGCAGTTGCCGTAAACCCAAGATCTACTTTTTATTCTCCTTAAGATCAATCATAAACACACAATTCGTTAAATCGGCCTGAGAACCGAACCCATTGAAACTCCGTCCATTTGAATGTAAATGCTTCCTTTGAAGTCATAAAAGGCACTTCAGTGGTGCAACTTAATAGAAACTTGAAAGTAATTTCATTGATTTTAAGTGAAGAGGGAGACGATTTATTTGTTATAATTATCATTAATCTCATACGTAGCCAGTTTTTATTTCGTGATCAAAGTAGACATTTTGAACTGATTGCATCAGTAATCCACACCTATATATATATATATATATATATATATATATATATATATATATATATATATATATATATATAGTGTGTACAGAAAGTTGTTAGATGAGACAAGTCATTGGTACCGTCGGTTTCAAGCCCGACAATTAGGGCCGTTTAGGATACCTTAAACGGTCCTTATTATCGGGCTTGAAACCGACAGTACCAATGACTTGTCTCATCTAACAACTTTCTGTACACAATATATAAATAAACTCTTATATTTCGGATTTTCCTTTTAATTGAGCACTCTGCTGGATTTCTTTTTACAAAAAACTAATTATATATATATATATATATATATATATATATATATATATATATATATATAATTATTATAGTAAATAATAATGCCAGCCCCTTTAAGAACGTTGAGCACTTTCAGTTGTAATAAATTCGGTCAAGTTAGCTCATATGCGCAGATCGTCATATGATGAATAGATCACTCTGACTGACGTTAAAAGCATTTAATAAGAATAAATTTTTAAATTTCAATTGTATCTCTCGCGGTTGATGGTAGCTGAATCGTTCGAGTCCTTGCTAATGAAGCCAGACGTGACTTCTGTTGCCGGGGTTCGAATCTCTCTACTGGCGTTAATCGTGACACTCTGCACTGATGATTGCCGAAAGTATGAAACACTAGTGTCTGTAGGTATTTAATAATTGTTATAGTAAATAATATATGTGTGTGTGTGTGTGTGTGTGTGTGTGTGTGTGTGTGTGTGTGTGTCGTTAAATTTAGCGTTTAGCGATGACAACAATGAGATCTAAGTAAGATGTTTCATCTAGTCATACTTTAGATTATTCGAATTATCGTTCTAATCTTGGATGTTGTTCTAACAAAGTTTCGGCTTATTGATATTATTATCGATAATACATGAAAACACTTTACTCTCTCTCTCTCTCTCTCTCTCTCTCTCTCTCTCTCTCTCTCTCTCTCTCTCTTTCTCTCTCTTTCTCTTTCTCTCTCTCGGTCTCTTTTTCTCTCTCGCCCTAGATTGGCGCCGAATGAATATTACACAAGATAAATAATAACATACATCTCGAGAATCCGCACTATATTAATCTTAGTTAAGTGGTAAACTGTGGTGTTGATCAATATCCAACCCTGGTCTAATCAGTGCAGTGGAACGATCCGAATTTCATTTATGCGCAGCCAAGTAAGTTTTCAAGCAAATGTCGCGCCTGCACAGGTGATAGCAGTCTCGTTGTATAGATGACACGTTGCAGTAATTCGTTATCATTTTTTTTTTCTGTTTCTTTGTTGTTTCGTCGAGATGCGTGTTGATTAATAAGAGCGCAATATCATTTGGGGTTTAACAATGCTTTTAGAGTTTTATATTTTCTTAGTCAGTACACATACAAAATATCTCTGGGAGTATATGGGGATAACTTTCCTGAAGAACACTACTCTCTCTCTCTCTCTCTCTCTCTCTCTCTCTCTCTCTCTCTCTCTCTCTCTCTCACACACACACACACACCTACAATATAGAACTGCTTAACTCATCCGCTATTTACCTCTGAAGAATTCCTTTCTATGACGCAATATACTAACGCGTAGATTAAATATAAACGCTTCACTTCTAATGGAATTTTCCACAATCTAATCATATGTAGAAAAAAATGCTTTTAACATTAGTTTTGAACGCACTCATCTAAATATGAATATATTCCAAATTAAATGTTTTATTGGTTAATTTTTTTACATGTTTTTGGGAGTTTATTTTTACAACGAAAGACTTATAATGGACTTCCAGATTTGTATATTACTTTAATCTCATTGTCAGTGCAATTAATATTACAGGTAGGAATACTTTAAAAGTACATAGAAAATTAGTTGTTTTTGTTGATAATTTTGTTGAAAATATTATTGTCGTTCATTTTGTTATTGCCGATGTTGTTGTTGGTGATGTTTTTGTGGTTGTTGCTATTTTTGCCGTTAATGTTGGTATTATTGATGTAGTTGTTACTGTTGTTGTTGCTGTTGTTGTTGCTGTGGATCTTGTTGCTGTTTTTGTTGTTGATGTTGTTGTTACTGCTGTTGTAGCTTCTGTTGTTGCTGTTGTTGTTTTGTTGATAATTTTGATATTGTTGCAGCTGATATTGTTACCGATGTTGTTGTTGATATTGTTGCTGTTTAATTTGTTGTTGTGTTAGTGTCTTTGTTGTTTTTACTGTTTTTGTTGTTGATGTACTTGTTACTGTTGTTGCTGTTGTTTATGTTGTTGTTGCTGTTGTTTATGTTATTATTGGTGCTTATGTTGTTACTGTTGTTGCGCTTAGATCTGTTATCACCGTTTTGCCAGGTGCTGAGGGTTTGGTGAGTCTTGGTGACTTCAATGCATGGGTCGACTCAAACAATGAGATCTGGTTTCCGCTAGGACTATATGACATTAACAGTCAATTCGAATGGTCTATTGCTCCTTTAGCTTAATTATAAAGTGAAGCTCGAAGGTTCTACCTCGCGGTATCTAAAGTAAAAAAAAAAACTTCCACTTAACATGGGAGAGGAAACTATCTTCAAGTAATATCCTAAACTGGGGCAAAGGACTTATACTAAGGAGATATTAATAAGTTCCTTTTACCTTTTTTTTTTTTTAATGGAGAGTAGATACTGCAGTGGATGTGTTATCGGCAGCTCCAGTAACTCTCGCTTCTCCTTTTCTGTCCGTCAGTCCTCATTTCCAATGAGTGATGTTTCTGACAAAGGGTGAAGAAAAAGCTGCTTCCCAGGTCGGTAGTACTTCGTGAACAGTAGTCTGAGAAGCCGGAAATTTTCTGTCTTTATGTCTATCCTTGCGGCCATGTCACTAGTAAGGGTGCTGAGGGTAAACGTTTTCATCTGGGCTGACGTTAACCGCCTGATAGTCATAAGGAGGCTGTCCTATAAGCAGGTGAAAAGTACTGGGGCAGCAATATTACCATTTGGTGAATGGATTCTGGACCATACAGTAGTTTCTGGTAGGGCCTCTCGATGCCATACTAATGGGTAATTGTTACAGCTTTACCTTATCATGTGCTACAAAAACAAATTCCCGTTTTTTCTCTCTTACTTTCCCTTTCTGTGCTGCTCTAACCAAGTATGCTGCCCTGTTCCACAAATTCCAAAACCTCAACATGAAATATCTCAAAAAAAAAAAACACAAATAAACCTAGAACCCCATCCTCCAACGTAGACCCCTACTACCATGTCTCCTTCTCAAACGACAGGGGTCTACGTTCCAACCTTCCAGAGGTTGAAACCCAATTACAGGAGACGAAACTGGACATATTCTTTCTAAGCGAAACTGGAATAGAGCACATCACCTCCCTAGATGAGTTCATAATTAAAGAATAATCGAACTTAACATCTAAATCTGACCCCCAAGATCGCCATGGCCATGGAATATGTGCCTACATTAAAGATGGCTTCCTGTGTGGCAGGGATATCTCCAGAGAAGACCCTAATTTACCTTATATGTGCTTTCGGGTTGCACCTGCTTACACCACCGCATTTATATTTGCCCTCTTTCGCCCCCACAACAGCAGAGTTACTATCTTTAAGAGTATATTGGAGAAAATTGACCACATCCTGTCTGCTCATCCCGCAGCTAACATTCCCATTTGCGGTGACTTCAATGTCCATAATGTGGAATCGCTGACCCACTCAAATAAGACTGGTGATGAGGGGGGGGGTTGCTCTTGACATATCAAAGGCCTTCGATAAGATATGGCATAAAGGCCTACTTCACAAGATTTCCAGCTATGGTATAATTGGAAATGTTTTCTCTATCATTAAATCATTTCTCTCTGATAGGCTCATAAGAGTAGTGGTTGATGTGTAGAAATCAGAGGCCCACAGTATTAATGCTGGAGTCTCTCAAGGGTCCATCCTGGGACCAACACTCTTTTTGATCTACATCAATGATCTCCCAAAACACATACTAAAATCATTCGTTAACATCTATGCTGATGACACGACTATCTATGGCAACACATCAAATGCCGTAAATAACAATGTTCTCTCTGATTCTCTCTCCTCAGATATTGAGCACGTGGTACAGTGGGGGAAGAGGTGGCTGGTTACCTTTAATGCATCTAAGACCAAGCTCCTCTCATTACATCATCAACGCTCTGATCCCCATCTGGCATCAATTGAAATGAATGGTTCTCGTCTTGGGGAGGCTCCATGTTTTGACAAGCTTCTGGGCTTGACCTTTACTCCTGATCTGAAATGGAACACATATATCAAATCCGTTGCCAAGATCGCTGGGAAAATGGTGGGATCCTTCTACCGTTCCAGTAGATATCTCACTCCTGATGCAATTCTCTATCTATATAAAAGCCAGGTACGGCCAACGATGGAATACTGTTGCCACATTTGGGTAGGAGTTGCTAGAAGCAGCTTATCCTGCCTTTACAGAGTTCAGAATAGACTTTGTAGCTTAGTGGGGGATGCTCTTTTCTCTTCTCTGCAAACTCTTTCTCACAGAAGAGACGTTGTGAGCCTTTCTCTGCTTTATCATTGATTTTCTCGTCTGAGCTTCAACTTATCGCCCCTCCCCTCGCCAAACTTTCACAAAAAAAACATTCGTCTAGCCAAAACCACTATCAATAATTTCCCCATACTCTTTATCTGTGCCTAAGCGTAAACGTAGATTCCATGAACAAAGATTCTTTCTTAGAACTGCATCCCTGTGGAACTCGCTTCCATTTGTCTGCTTTGTAGCTGACTACAATTTGATTGTCTTCAAGTCCAACATAAACAAGTTCTTGATGAACCGTCCCCCTAAGTAATCCAATTTAGAAAATTTCCACTACTTATGTTTACTGTTATAATCCCATTGACTAATGTATAACCATTAGCCCTTATCCTCGGGTGGCCTCCGGCCTTGATAAGTGGTGATTGCTATGTAAAAAAAAAAAGAAAAAACTTTGAAGTGGCCAAGATGGACCGAGCGAAGCTCAGGAGAGCATGTAGGAAGCACCAAACCTTGCCACACGATCATGGAGATGTCTGGATCTGTAAGGTATGTGACCGGGTTCTGTTGTCCAAAGCAGATCTCATTAATCACATGAAAGCGCACGATGATACCAGTTCCGTTGCTATTGGTTTCATCCAAACTAATGACCTTCATTAGTGTCATGTTTATTTGAGGGTGTGCAAGTCGCTGATGGGACTGAAGAGTCATCATCGGGCACATGAATGTTCAGTAACTGAGGGAGTGGCAGTCGACTGACAAGACATCGCAATCATATATATATATATATATATATATATATATATATATATATATATATATATAAACTAGTTGTACATATTCGGCGTTGCCAGACAAACAACATATTGCCGGACGAAGGGTTTAGTCACATATTATTTAAAATATATCAAATATCCCAAGTTGTTATGATTTTCCTGAAAGTTGATTATATTTTCAATTCTTCAAAAAAAAAATATATATAGGTATCTTCATTTATGAAATTCAAACAGAGAAATAAAATCTCGTAGCATAAAGGGAAATAACTCATATGTTAACTAAAAATTTACTTCCGTTTTTATATATAATATTTGTTATAATGATTAAAAATGAATTAAATATAAATTCAATAAAAAATAAATTAAACAAATCAACTTCATATAATATTTCTAAATAGAATATTCAAACAATTCTATTACTAATTTCAATTAAAAATTTAGAGCTAATTATTAAAACAGATTTTCTTTGATGTAATATGCAAATGAGATAATTTCTTGAATATTAATTTTTAAATAAACAATACATATAAGAATCATGCACGAATAGAAGAATATATTTTCAGTATTAAAGTCTAAAGTATATAGTAATCAAATTGTGAAAAAACAAAAAGCTGGGAATACAACTTTATTATGATATATATATATATATATATATATATATATATATATATATATATATATATATATACAAATAATGTATGGTTTCTGTTTTGAAAAAGCACCCAAAAGAGAACAGTACTCGAAAGGCTCTGATCCCCATCTGGCATCAATTGAAATGGATGGCTTTCGTCTTGGGGAGGCTCCATGTTTTGACAAGCTTCTGTGATTGACCTTTACTCCTGATCTGAAATGGAACACGTACATCAAGTCTGTGGGAAAATTAATTTTCCCCGCGCTTTATCTGTGCCTAAGTCAAAACGTAGATTTCATGAACAAAGCTTCTTTCTTAGAAGTGCACGCCTGTGGAACTCTCTTCCGTTTGCCTGTTTCCCACCTGACTACAACTTGGAAGTCTACAAGTCCAACATAAACAAATTTCTGATAAACTGCCCCCTTAAGTAAGACACTTTATCAAATCTCCATTACTAACGATTACTACGATATTATCCCATTGATTACTGTACACGCAATAACCCTTATCCCTGAGTGGCTTCCGGGCCTTGATAAGTGGTGACTGCCATGTAAAAAAAAAACAAATAATTTCAGAAATTGATATTTTTTAGTTTTTAAAACATTGGCGATTTGTTAGTTTTATTCGTTCGTAGATACATTAAAATTGCGGTTGCTCGGATATTGTTTTGTGTGCGGAATTCGGGAAACTACATTCGAATATGGTAACCCAGCAATAGACATTTTGGCTACTGGTACACGCCAGTGAGTGACAAAAACGCTAATAATAATCTCAAAATTACCTGTAAAAATAATGTGCTTTTGCTTTCGAGTAATAAAACTTGACGGCCTGATAATATGTACCCTCATACGCTTTGTTTATACCGCATGCTATTTTTAAGAAAAGAAAGTAATCAGTTAACCCTGCCCACAAATATTAATCACACCCACAAATTTAAGCCACACCCATAAATGTAAGCCACATCTCTCAATCACGTCAACGCACTGATTTCGCCAGATCATCGAAATTAAGCAACGATGATCCTGGCAAGTACCAGATGAGTAACCATTTGGGAAGGTTAGGCACTGTATGCACCACACCGAGTCGTAGAAAGGTTGGTATCTGGGGACGCGTTTAAGTCACTGGGGGAGGTGCACCCTCGAATCAAGACAGAAAGTAACAGGAAACTACTCTTTTTACTTGTCTTCCCGAGATTACCATGGCTCTACAATTTACCATATATATATATATATATATATATATATATATATATATATATATATATATATATATATATATATATATATATATATATATATATGATTATTATTTAAATGTTTTTCAGTGAAGATATAGAATCTTTAAACAAAAATGTAAGGAATACACGAAATTTAAAGTTCTTTCTTTAATCCATGGATTTTCAAAGCATGGCTCATCACTTCAGAGAAAATGACTTTAGCAAAATAATCATGGATAAACATAATTTTGCTTTTTGAAAACTAAGACAGTAAACCGCAAGATTAATTTGTGATGTAACTCATGTCATTGTTCGGATATATATATATATATATATATATATATATATATATATATATATATATATATATATATATATATGAATGGTTGAAATAATTTATTTCAACCATTCAGAGACAAGATATAAAATCATGCCAAAAGATAGACTGACTTAAAACAAATTTTATACTGGAGCTGAATAAGGAATATCTGCCTTACTCACGGCTAACATGCTAGTTTTATTTTGGTGTTTTTAACTTCTCTCCCCCCCCCCCTCCTATTTTTGCTGATGAGGAGATTTTTCTTAAAGGACAAAACCTTTGTCAAATTATTGTCAATAGTTATTGTCAATGTGAACATCGTTTCCGAAACGATCGTACAATCGAGTTGATTTTTTTTTTTAAACTGATTTTTAATTCACAATTATGAATCTTTTTATTCAATATATACATAGATATAAAAGGCTTATTGATAATGCATAGCCAACTTAACAATAAAATGGAGTGGTCGATTTAAAACGTTTTATTCTCCATTGTGGATATCTATATTTAAGTTTTACAGCTCATGCAGGTGAGAGACTTCAGCGTTCAACTCGTGACATAATACTGACATTTACAACGTTTTTATGTTCTTTCATCTCGAAGTATGTGATATGAAGATAACGTAAATCTTTAATACTGGGCTCAAGTGATTATTTCACCGTATATTGTCGGAGGTATATCACTCGACTATATGGGACGCCGAATAGGATCAACAAGACACGCTAATTAAGTAGTTTGGTCTTTAAAAGTAGTTTATACGTGTCTAGTAGCACAGCCACGCCTAGAGATGCATAAGTTAACCCAAAAAGTAGAACGGCATGTAAGCTACTCGGTTAAATGTATTAGCAGCTTTAACTGAACTCACAGACAAACGGTCTAAAAGAATTCAAGCCAACATAAAGGATGATGCCAAAAGCATTTTGTTATTATTTAACAGACCACCAAAATCCGATTAATTATAAGGAATCGAACCTTCAACCATCTAGTTGCGTTACTAGAAAAAGGGCTGTCCCCTTTTTCTGTAAATAAGAAGAACATTAGATAAGTGGAAAATGAGATTAGGATAAGCCGAGAATTGAACCTTGTAAGCAAGGTTAAGAAATAGATTTAGAATTGGAATGTTAGAATTTCGCTATTGTTAAATTTTATATAGAGACAAGCGGGGGTACCCGGCGTTGCCCGAGTGTTTGTTTCCGGGACGGGGGGAGTTTTAAAAAATGTTATGGTAGGTAAGTAGGAAGGTTCAAACCCGGAGTCATGAGTAAAAGTAGGAAAATAAAGTGTGAAAAAAAACAAAAAAACATCTGCAACGTTAACAGTTCGGCCACCAAGAAAAGTCCATTCCAGTTGTTTAGGAAAAAAAAAAGAACGACTACGTTAGGTCGGCGCGAACGTGAAAATATAATGTGAATTGTCCAGCACGCTAACCACTACGCCACAGAGCACTGCAGCTTAGTTTAGTGATTTTAAATAACTTCACATGAAAGAACTACGAAGCCAAACCGGTGTTCTCTTCTCAACTGTTCCTTGTGAACGATCCCCAAACGGTGTTAAGTGGTGGCAGGGGGAGGAGGAATTTATTAGAGAGAAAATATTTTACCACTTCCATTGATATTAACCGATTTTGGCCGTGACTTCTCAGCAGAAAAAGTATAGAGATCTAAGATTATCGAGGAATTTGAGAAATAATAAGCCTATAACACACCTCAGATATTGTTCTGCCGTTTGTGCATATTATATTTGCATGAAATATCTTGATTTTTAATCCTATTAATGTCAAAATCAGACGGGAAAAAATGAGTTCATTTTATTTATATAGAGAAGAAGAGATAGACATTGTTTGTATTGTAAAAAGAATTAATTGTTCATTCTTTTATGAAAACTGAATTAAAAAGGTCAGCTAAAAAAATGAACAATACAAATTAAAAATATATTGAAAAACATAGGTTAGTTGAGAGTTCTTTGTTTGCAGAAGTGTGTTTTGGAAACGGTGCTTAGCCACGTGAGTTGGTCAAGTTTTGGAACCATACATCTGACTTCATAGCAGAAAGGGAACTTCTCAATATAGGAGCTAGTTTTTAGCCTGATCGAGGCAGTCGGGCAGTCAAGTTCGAACAGTCAGCAGAGTCGGTCGGAAAGCTGACATGGTCAGAGGAGGATCCCCTCAGAAGCGAAGGGGTAGAAGTTTAACCATGTAGAACCAATGTGAATTCCTGACGTCATCATCATTTCGACCGGTCAAATCATCATCGATATGTGTAACTGCTGTTTTCGTGTCGTCATTCAACAATTGAAGGTAATGCGTTAATCATCTTATTATGAACATTGTATAATTCCCTTCCAAGTAAAGTGTCCCCCTCCGCCATCATAAGTAATGATTCACCAGTCGATTGTAAAAGAAAGTAATACACATTCATTCAATAATGAATTCCCATCATCTCTCACTGTTATAAATATCTTGTCTACCTCATCGTTACCTCTGTATTACATGTAGCCGCCTCCCTCTAAAATGTACCACTGCACAACAGTTGGTAGGTAATAGAAGTCTTATGCCAAAAACTTGTTTTACACATTCGTATTGTTCAGAATCTTTACAACGTTTCAGTTGATGCAACATCTGTCCTTCTTCAGGTGCATCTTGTCAAACTCGGGAATGTTTCTATCGAACTAGGAGATTTGAACGAAATTTCCAACGGATACTTTATTTGGTTCAAGTGCACTCGTTCCGTAATCCATGGCTGGATAGATGTCCTAAGTAATTTGCAATTGTATTTAACGGTTGCTAACACTTAGAATTGAATCTTCAACCTTGAGGAGAATATCACTTTTACAAAAAATCTGTCCAAGTATTTTAACCACTGCTCCACAAGTCATTGAAGACATTTCCATTACGAATTTTAGGATCTTTGAACTTTTTTTTATTTCTACTTGTAAATATCACTGTTAATTACTGATCAAGATGAGAATAGTAGTCTGAAGATTAAAAATAATACGATTAACCAATCCTCATCTAAAAAAAAAAATCAGAAACGTCATATGTTAACAAATGTTTTTAAAACATTACAAAGTCAAGCAAGACATTTCGAGCATTGGTTGTATATTGATCAAGATATTATGACGATAATAACAATAAAAGGAAAAGAAAAAGAGCTTTAGTTTTTATTTTTGGGGGACAATTTGTTTTTGCGTTCTTGCTCTTGGACGAGTCCCCAGGAGAGCCGTTCGGATCAAACTGACCGCGGCGCCTCCTGGCTTTCCCTGAACGTAGAGATTCAAGTATCGTATTACCATTATCCCCCTCTCCCCCCTCTCTCTCTACTTCTCTCTCTCTCTCTCTCTCTCTCTCTCTCTCTCTCACTTGCTCGCTTCCTCTATTTTTCTCATTCATTCCCTCTTTTTCTCTCTTAGGCTTATGTCAGCTGCACAAAATGCTGGTTACGTATTTGATCATACTGAGAAGTTTTTTTCCTTCTTTTCAAAACCTTCTCACGATTTACTGTAAGGCGAAACTCATTTTGAAAAGTTGAGATTTGACAGCAAGGTAATGAGTGTTCCATTTGGAACACCGCATGCACGTGTGCCTCACGAAAAATAGATGCAGTGAAGACTTGTTGCTTATCAAATTATCGCTCTCTCTCTCTCTCTCTCTCTCTCTCTCTCTCTCTCTCTCTCTCTATCTCTCTCTCTTTATATATATATATATATATATATATATATATATATATATATATATATATATATATACTTCATTTAATCACATAAATTAATATACATAAGCCCGATGAATCCTAGCGTGGATGAAACGCGGAATATTCTGTGTAGCTTAATCGCCATATATATTTTATAACTTACTATATATATATATATATATATATATATATATATATATATATATATATATATATATATTATGAAAATATACGGGGTTTTTTTTTCGAGTATTTTGTATCCTTTATGCATACCAATCCATTTTAAATTAAAAGTTCTACGCTTGTTAAGATGTTACAACAGAGAAGACCATCAACTGGAAATGGGTCGACGTGAGTTTTTATTTAATTTTACATATAATATCGTTATGCATTTTTCACTTTGAGAACTTTCTGTGTTTTGTTTTTTTCGTTTTGTTTGGGTTTTTTTGTTTGGGTTGTTTTTTTTTAGTCCACTGAAGAAATATCTAATATTGATTGTTTCCCAACATATTTGTAAAAATTTTTGGCTTGAAAAAAAATAATTGGAAAGACAAATAAAACGTTGGGCGTGGGAGTATAGCAAAATTTATATATATATATATATATATATATATATATATATATATATATATATATATTTAGTAATGTGATTGATAATTTAAAAATCAAATTAGAATTAAATTAAAAATCCGTTTCATAAGAAGGAACAACAACAAAATCAATAATTTGTACGATCGTTTTGGAAAACAATGTTTTTATTGTGATAGACAATAGCTTGATGTCTATCACAATAAAAACATTGTTTTCCGAAACGATCGTACAAATTATTGATTTTGTTGTTGTTCCTTCTTATTAAACGGATTTTTAATTTAATTCTAATTTGATTTTTAAATTATTAATCACATTACTAAATATTAAATTAGCTCTAGGATATTTACCTATCGAGCTTATTATATATCTAAATTACAACGAGCACTTTACATTTACTGTTATTTACATTGAAGAACGTTCACAGAAGTTCTTGTCTGGAGAACAATTACATAATATTAAAAAAAATAAAATAAATCAAAAATTATATAACCGCGTTTAATTAGTGAAAAATAAAAAAATATATATACGACAAGATGAGACAACAACAAAAATCCAAAACAAAATATTAACCTACAGTGTCTATAGGAGAAACAGAGGTAAGGGGAGAAAAAGAAGGATGGGAAAGTGTGTGGAGAAATAGGGGAGAGAAAGGAGAGACGATGGGTTCAAACTATAAGCGCATGTAGGATATATATATATATATATATATATATATATATATATATATATATATATATATATATATATATGATGATGAAAATAATGGAAATAGTATTCCGACAAAATAGAGAAATAAAAAGGAACTAACCGTATTATGTGTTCATTAACGTTTCGTCTTTATTTCATTCAGAGGAAGTCTCGAAATAAAGACGAAACGTTGATGAACACATAATACGGTTTGTTTCTTTTTATTTCTCTCTCTCTCTCCTTCTCTCTCTCTCTCTCTCTCTATATATATATATATATATATATATATATATATATATATATATATATATATATATATACAAAAGTCTGTCTGTCTGTGTATATTTCCTTTTCTAATAACTCTGTCAATTTTCGGTTTATAGACTCGAGATTTGACATACGCGGTATTGAGATTTGGGGAAATCTTTTTAATCGGGTTTCGGCCAGACATTTTGCTGTTAAGGGGTCAAAATTCAACGATTTTATCTTTGAGAACTCTACCAAACTCTGCCAATTTTGGGTCTAAACACTTGAAATTTTATATATAGGTTACTTGGACAGGGATCTAACTTTTTAATTTGATTTGTGCTCAAAACAGTAAATGTTAAGGGGTCAAAATTGGGGTCAAAGTTTTAAAAATTTTGATCTAACAAATAACTCAGCCAATTTTTGGTCTAAACATTTGAAATTTTACATAAAGGTTATTCAGACATGCAGCTTTTTAATCAGTTTTGGAGCGAAAATTTTGCTGGAAAGAGGTCAAAGTTTACAGAGTTGACTTTTGCAGATTCTACCAAACTCCTCCGCCAATTTTGAGTCTAAACACTTGAAATTTTAGATGTAGGTTACTTGGACATGGGTAAAACATTTTAATTTAATTTGACCCCCAAAAATAAACGTTAAGGGTCAAAATTAGGGTCAAAGTTTTAAAAAAATTGACGTCTGCGGTCTCTACCAACTTTTCTCTATGGTAGTTAAGGAAGGTATTACCGTACATATTCACACTTTTTAATATATATATATATATATATATATATATATATATATATATATATATATATACCACACATAAAGTTATGAACAGTACATAGGCCCGAGCAAAACCGGGCGGTACTGCTAGTATATATATATCAATAAAGAAAGAAAATGACGATATAAAACTATATACTAATATCTGTAGATTTATTCATTTATTCAATAAGGCTATACATTAATTAGGGGTGTAGGGTAAGTGGAGACTTTTCGTACCATGGTATTTCGAAGCCTACTGCTTCTCATCAGAAGAGCAGAGGGGATGCTAGGTAGCATTAGGATGCGACGTCTAGCGACAGATACATTAGGAGCGAAACAAAATATTGATGCTGTTTGGGGGACTAAATTGATCTCTGTGATATAGGAGGATTATAGTTTTTATTAAATAATGCAGGTAAGTGTATAGCATATCTGTCATGGTGGGTTTGATATATGTGTGATAAACTCTCGGGGAGGATATAGGGTAAGCTAATTGAACAAAAATGTTTATTTTATCACATGGATGAATGGTTTACTTTAGTTGAGCGAGGATTTGCTGCACTCGTCATGTTTTAATAACACCGTTTAGAGTTTACCGTGTCTCCTCACGAGAACTATAAATTTCAAACACAAGACTTTTAAATGTAGGGAGCTGCAGTTCCACGAGTGAAGAAGCAATCTTTCTAAACTGGAATTTTTATTTTGTCATAATCTAGAATGTTCGTTTTGGTGGATTTTTAAACTTAACCTTGTCCTCTTGGCCCAGGGACATTCTATCCATCTCCTTGACCTTTATCCTCTAATGGTATTTAGTCTCGATAAAGTGTGATTAATTACAAAAGACAAAGGAAGAAATTATATCCGTGTGCGATGCTGTTCTGTGCTGAGAGGTCAGAACGTTTGCTAATGGTTTGATCAACATGAAAAGCGACATCTGCTCTAAACACTGGCTTTGTAGGCAGTTTTACCGGAAATGATGGGTTGCGCATGTCTGACACTTTGTTACTTTACGCATGCCATCCTTTCCTTTACCGTCTCGTATGTTGAATCGTTAATGCGCTCCGCTGCGTTCTTCATAATTTATTGATCCTAAGCAAAGGTTGGGCCGCGAAATACGCGATGTTTCGTGAGATTAGCCCCCCACCAGACCAGCTTCTGTCTACCTCCGACGAGTCGAAAGGAATTTTCAACACAACGTCCCAACTGACAGAGTAAGAAAAGATATATAAATAAACTAAACGTCCCGGGCTCAGAATAGCTATATGAATAAAATAGATTTATCGGTGAGTTATTGGGTTACAACAACTCACATTCTCGCTTGAATTTCGCTCAAAATTCATTAACTGTTACAATCTTTTTGTGTATAACTAAGTTTCTTTTATTGTGTATTATCATTATCATTTTTTTTTTCATCGAAGTCTCAAATTTTGGATGTTTTTGCTAGATTTTTTCTTGAACATAAAGTCAATTCCTTTAACTGTGTGTATTCAAGCTGTACCTTTACACTTTCGCCATTATTTTTTGTTTTGTGCAAAATTAGAAAAGAAATCATCGTTGCAATCTGATGAAACCAGTTATGTTGGCTTTTTCTTATGGTCCCAAGAAGCGTTACAATTAAAATGCAAAACACCTGGACTTGTTTACATTTTTATATTCCAATTAATTCCAATTTCAGGAATTGTTATTTATTTATTTATTTATTCATAGTCTTTCTCTTGCACTCTGGTACCTAAGGGGCAGGCTATGTCAATGACTGACGAAGTTCTCTTGTTTTTTTTTTTGTTTTTTTTTTACACAGTGATCACCACTTATCAAGGCCCGGAAGCCACTCAGGGATAAGGGTTATTGTAAGTACATCACGTTAGTGAGGAGATTTTATGAAGTGTTTAATTAGGGGGGCGGTTCATTAGGAATTTGTTAACATTAGACTTGAAGACATCCAAGTTGTAGTCCGGAGGGAAGCAGGCAGACGGAACAAAGTTCCACAGGCGTGCAGTTCTAAGAAAGAAGCTTTGCTCATGAAATCCGCGTTTTGATTTAGGCACAGATATAGAGTGGGGGAAATTTTTCACAGTGGATTCAGCTAGACGGGTGTTTTTCGTGAAAGATTGGCGAGGGGGGACCAGGGATTGGAGTTCAGATGAGCACCTGCCATGAAAATAACGATAAAACAAGGATAGGCTCGCAACGTCTCTTCTGTGGGAGAGGGGTTGCAGGATAGAGAAAAGGGCATCCCCCACTAAACCACGAAGTCTATTTTGTACTCTGTCAAGGCAGGATAGGCTGTTTTTGGCAGCTCCTGCCCAGATATGGCAACAGTATTCCATCCTTGGCCGTACTTGGCTTTTATATAGATAGAGAATTGCATCAGTAGTGAGATATCTTCTGGAGCGGTAGAAGGATCCCACCATCTTTCCAGCGACCTTGGCAACAGACTTGATGTACCTGTTCCATTTCAGATCAGGAGTAAAGGTCAAACCCAGAAGCTTGTCAAAACACGGGGCCTCACCCAGACGAGAGCCATCCATCACAATTGATGCCAGCTGGGGATCAGAGCGTTGATGATGTAAGGATAGGAGTTTGGTTTTGGATGCATTAAAAGTAACTAGCCACATCTTCCCCCACTGAACCACGCGCTCGAGATCAGAGGAGAGAGAATCCGAGAGAACTTCGTCATTTACAGCCTTTTATGTGTTGCCGTAGATGGTCGTGTCATCAGCATAGATGTCAACGAATGATGTAAGTATGTGTTTAGGGAGGTCATTGATGTAGATCAGGAAGAGAGTTGGGCCCAGGATTGACCCCTGAGGGACTCCAGCATTTATATTGCAGGCCTCCGATTTTTGTCCATCTACCACTACTCTTATGAGCCTATCAGAGAGAAATGATTTAATGATTGAGAAAACATTTCCAGTTATACCGGAGCTGGAAATCTTGTAAAGTAGACCCTTATGCCATACTTTGTCAAAGGCCTTTGATATGTCAAGAGCAATTGCCCTAGAAAGGAAACCTTTGTCAAGAGATTCACTAATCCTGTGGGATATAACCGTCAGCACATCTGCGGTAGATCTTGCAGAGCGGAAACCATATTGTGTGTCACTAAGAAGGTTATTCCTGCTGAGGTGGTTGACTATTTCTCTATTTAATATTGATTCCAGTAACTTACTCATAACACAGAGAAGACTTATTGGTCTGTATTGAGAGGGAGATGACTTATCACCTGAATTCTTAAATACAGGGCAAACTGAGGAGGTCTTCCAGGGGGTCGGAAAGCA
>NC_136517.1:7327500-7452500 GCF_053919585.1 Euprymna scolopes
GCTTTCCATGTCCCCATCTTTCGACCTTGTGTTACCTCTTATTGTGATCGTGGGGAAATATATCCATACCTAAACGAATATGGACATTTAAAGCAGCATGACTCGAGAAGACATCAGAAAATCGATTCCCAAATTCACATATCGCAATTATTTTAAATCGAATTGCAGGACAAAGCTATTTCCCCTAGCCAGGAACAGAGTCGACAGCATTTCCTAAAGTTTCCACGTTAAAAAGCTTATCTTCCGATCTCTCCACAGATGATTCGGAAATTCAATCGACTCGATCGACGTATTCAGATTTCAGTTCCAGCGCAAACTAAATATACGTCACGATACACTGAGAATATTCGGAAACAACCTGACAATATAAAAGAGAATATAAAAATTGTATCTTTATTACTAGACCTGAAAGAGACAAGTTATGGTCGAAATAATTGTTTGGTTAGTGTTACTACTTTATATATATATATATATATATATATATATATATATATATATATATATATATATATATATATGATTAATAAAACATGTTAAAAGACATCTTGAAAAAGAGTTAAAAACATTTAATTTTAAAAAAGGAAGCACATGATATTATATATATATATATATATATATATATAACTACTTCATTTACTCACATAAAATTAATATACGAAAGTATAGATTTATGCGTAAACTTTAAGTATTTATTCAAAATGCTCAATATGTAGGTAGAGCTAGTTAGTAATTTATAAAATATATATGGCGATTAAGCTACACTGAATATTCCGCATTTCATCCACTCTAGAACTCTTCAGGCTTATGCGCGAATTCTGTGGTTGTTTATCGTTTTTATATGCTCCTCTTCTATTGAGATTTTAGTTAGCCAATCAGCTTTCTAGTATCCACCGCGCCCTTCCTATCAGCCAATGAGCATGCATTTATCAGGCAAAGGCCTATTTGACCTCTGGTTGACCTGTTCCTTTGTGTGTGCTCTATGTAGTTTCTTGATCTCTTTTAAAACTAGGTTAGTGTTTTTTTTATGTTAGTTTATATATAAATATATATATGTGTACATACATATATGCACATATGTATATACACACATATATGTGTGATCGTTTATGTATATTCATGTTTATTTAATTTATTTATTTGTTTATTTTCTATTGTTTTTGTTAGGTTTAAAACTATTTTGCATCGCTATCCTAGAGTAAATTTTATCTTGTGAACACAGTTGTTTGCTATTTCTCTTCTACAGTTTAATAGATGTTGGAGTTCTTTAAAGTACAGGATAGCAAATTTTTCATGAAGGCATAATCTACATTGGTCGTCTAGGTCCCTACACGTGGTAGCTTGTCTTATTATTTTCCATTCGACTACCGGCGAATGTCCGCTTTCTTTGAGTTCCCAGTATTTATTCGCTAGCGAATAAATACTGAGAACTCAAAGGACGTTTTGAACAATACCCATGGCTCATCTATAGGGGAGCACCTTATAAATAATTGTATTTGCGCTTCGAATTTTAGTGCGGACTTTTTTTCCATCCTTAGCAAGTCGCACTCTCTTTACCATCTCAAAATTCTAGAAACTATATATATTAAGACTCTGAGACCTTCTCTTTGCAAACAAAAAGAGAATCTCTTAAGGCTTAATCTAGTTTCTATTTAATAATTAATCCACCACCCCCTTTTTGTATACATATATTCCCCCCACTTTTTCATCTCCGATTCGTTGTTCCCCCCTTTTCT
This sequence comes from Euprymna scolopes, assembly GCF_053919585.1. Lineage (NCBI taxonomy): Eukaryota > Metazoa > Mollusca > Cephalopoda > Sepiida > Sepiolidae > Euprymna > Euprymna scolopes. The sequence continues at coordinate 7,329,234 of NC_136517.1, forward strand.
TTTTAAAACGTAATTAAGCTTGATTTTAGCTCTGTTGAGCGAGCTTCGAAACCGGTCAGCTGACGCATTCATTTTTATTTTTTAATTTCACAATCTTAAATAAATAATGTTTTCGAACAAGTTTAAATTTAGTCTTTACATAGCCATAATATATATATATATATATATATATATATATATATATAAAGAGAGAGAGAAAGAGAGAGAGAGAGAGTGAGAAAGAGAGGAAGAGATGTAATTAATAAAAAATTATTTGGGAAATGACAAAGCAGAAACATTTCCTTGTCGGTGACGTCAGTAGGTTAAAAACACAATGAATACGGGAACATTCTTGTCCGAAAATCTATGGTACGAAATCAGCCTATCCTGCCATGACAGAGTACAAAATAGACTTCGTGACTTAGTGAGCGATGCCCTTTTCTCTACCCTGCAACCTCTCTCCCACAGAAGAAACGTTGCGAGCCTATCCTTGTTTTATCGTTATTTCCATGGCAGGTGCTCGTCTGAACTCCAATCTCTGATCCCCCCTCGCCAATCTTTCATGAAAAACACCCGTCTAGCTGAATCCACTGTGAAAAATTTCCCCCACTCTATATCTGTGCCTAAATCAAAACGCGGATTCCATGAACAAAGCTTCTTTCTTAGAACTGCACGCCTGTGGAACTCTGTTCCGTCTGCCTGCTTCCCACAGGACTACAACTTGGATGTCGTCAAGTCCAATGTTAACAAATTCCTAATGAACCGCCCCCTTAAATAAACACTTCATAAAATCTCCACACTAACGTAATGTACTTGCAATAACCCTTATCCCTAAGTGACTTTCGGGCCTTGATAAGTGGTGATCACTGTGTAAAAAAAAAAAAAAGGTCGCAAACATTTTAGACAGAACTAACATAAAATCCCATTAACAGTCTTATTAAACAGGCTAACTTAACTTGATATATTCAAGTTCTGTGGCTGTGTTTGGCATCAGGGGCTTCTCATGAAAATCAATTCATGTAGTATTTTTTAACAAATACTTAACATAACGAGATCCTTGCTAGACTAGAGAAATCTAGGTTGTTTTCGATGGACGTAAGTTTAAACAGCATGATATGAATGCAGGTGAGCTTTATTATTCCTGGTATTCATAAACAACCTTTCTGATAAAATTGTGTCCGAGATGTGTATATTTGCTAATGCCCCCACGATTTATAATAGACATAAAGGAAACAAATGTTCAGATATGCAATAAAATGGCAGAACACCTTGAAAACAACATTCTCTCGATGGTAGGATGGGACCATAAGTTGATGGTAACATTTAATGCTGCAAAGAATAATGTTCTTTCCTTTAACAACTAGAAAATAACCTTCTCAACCACTGATTGCCATAATTGGAAGAGAAGCTGTGGATACCTTATAATATGTTTCCATTACGTCATTTAAAAATGGCGTAATGTAAACAAATTATAAGGTATTTGCAGCTTCTCTTCCAATTTTCGGATTTTAATCATGTCAAAACGCATTTTATTTGCTTTTGAAGGATTGATTGTTGTTATTTTTCTCATGAGTTAAGGGCAAAATAGATTCACTAACTGATATAATAATTAAGTGATAGATTTTGCGCTTCAAAGCAGATACTGTCAAGAATTGTAAGCGTCAACTGAATTAAAGGAATAAATAATAAGATGGTCAGCATCATGAATTTTGAAATATAGTTTTTTGTCATTTGTTCACTATATTGCTCTGTAATTATATTGAGCTTTTTAAGTAAGGATTGGTATATATTATAAGGAAATACAATATATTTCCACAAATATATATATATATGTATTTATATATTTATATATATATGCATGTATATGTATGTATATATGTATATATATATGTATGTTTACGTATTTGTGTTTTTATATATACTTAGGCATGTGCTCTTCCCCCATTGATGTGTGTCCGTACGTTCTACAGGTGTACGCGTGTATGTGTATTTATGTGTGTATGTATTATTTACTTATCATAAACATTTCCTTAATGATTTTTTAATTTTTTATTTTATTATTTTATTAACTTACTGATATTTTTACTTATCATTATACTATCAAAATAAACCTGTAACGTATAATTCATTAATTTATCTTCCTATTTTCCTTCTCTTTTTCTTTCCGTTTTTATAAATAATAAACAATAAATATTTTTCAATCACTCCCCACCCGGCTAAATCACTTTAAACCCCATTTGCAACCCGTTCTTTCCTCCTCCCACCACACCATGCCCACTAACATTAACTCTCCAACCTGTTGCCATGGTGATCCTTTAAATTAACTGTTACTTATGCCGTTATAAATAAGAATAGCGTCTTTTAATTTTAAACACTTATAAACTAAAAAAACGTATATAAGAACTAACACGTAATTAATATTTAATTATAAACCCCTCTCTTATTATATACACTCCTACTACTTTAAATTCCAACGTCCCCTCCCTTCCACTCCCCCTTCTTTTCTAACTCCCTTTCATCTACGATTTTTCCATTCTTATTTGATATTATAACTTAGTCCATCTATGAATTCTGACGATGCTAGTTGGATATTTCCTCTCTTTGAGGATCTTCCTCTAGCTGAAACAATATGTAAACTCATTCTGGACTCACAGTAATAAATTTCATATATATATATATATATATATATATATATATATATATATATATATATATATATATATATATATGAATAATTCACGAAAATACATGAAAGAGGTAATAGTTATACCTTGGCTCACTGTTGAACTGGTAGTGCCGGCCATATTCTCCGCGTGTCCGTCTCTAGTTGACTTCCAGAAATGACGTAATGGACGGCAGTGACGTCATGGAATAGTTCATTATTCCAGGTAGTAGGTGTGCGTCCCCAACAATATGACGTAAAAACAAACGCAACACCATAAATAAATATTTAAAAAATATAAGCAACTTGAAACATGAAAAAGATTTTTTCCCAAAATGACTGAAGTGAGTATTAAATGACACGAAAAATGTTGCTATGACGTAAAACAAAACTAAAAATTATGGATTGAGTATTTGAAAAATAAGCAATTTTACCCCAAATGACTGAATTGAGCACTGAATAACGGGAAATTTATAAAACTTTATTCACTTCACGAAGGTTGCATGTTCTTGTTCCATCGGCCATGGCTAGATAGAGATCCTAAGTAATTCGCGATTGGTTTTTTTTGTTTGTTTTTTTTTATTTATTTTTATTTATTTTATTTATTTATTTTTTTTTTTTTTTTTGTCGCTCACACTGAAAATTGAATCTTCAATCTTCAGGGGAATATCACTTTTACAACCGATTTTTTTTTTTTACCAAGTACATTAATATCTCCGCCATGGTTTGTTGCAAGGAAGGTTCGATTCTCAGTGTAGGCGACCGAAAAATACAATTGCGAATTACTTTTCCAGAATGACTGGATTGAGTATTAAATAACCTGAAAAGGGGTGATAAGCCGTAAAACAAAACAATCAAACCAAAAACCATAAATAAATATTTCAAAATATTAAAAACTTGAAATCTTTTTCTTTTTCCCCCTAAATGACTGAATTGAGCATTAAATAATCTGAAAAGAGTTGATATGCCGTAAAACAAAACAACGTAACCAATTCTTTTTTATGTGGTTTTTGTTAGGATTCATTCATTTTTATTCCTTTCATGAAAATGAAAAAAGAAAGGGGGTTTCCCTCCCACGTTTTCGTTTTTTTTTTCTAGAATTGTATGAAGAATTGTATGAAGAATTGTATGAAGAATTCGAGAAAATAAAATGGCAAACAGCATCATTATATGACATTCAGTTTTCTTAGAAAGTTTTCTTCTTTGTCTTTTTATTTAATGTTTTTATACATCCTTTATTTTCTTTTTTTTTCTTACGAGGTGGAGGAGGCAAAGGTAGGGGTGGGATGTTTTATTGTTAATCTTTGCAATTCGGTATTTATTGTTCTGGAAAAGCACCACGTGACCGTCAGTATTCTGAGTTCATTTGAAACTGTAGATAAAAATCGATTAAAACAAAACGCTGCGATTATATTCAACCACGTGCTTCGCTTGCGTGTCGATGGAATCGTCCTGTTTGTTCGGAGTTTTATTCGTTGTAAAATTCTATATCAATTGTTGCATTCGGCTTCAAAAGAAAGGGACACGCCGCAAGTAAAATTCTATATCAATTGTTGCATTCGGCTTCAAAAGAAAGGGACACGCCGCAAGTTTATTCGTGTAGGGTTCATTCTTGTTGTTGCTCAGTAAACGAAAAAAATTCCTGATATAAAACGTGGAGAATATTTTACTATGACTAGAAGAGTGAATATATTCAGTATGATAGAAACGCTTCTCTCTCTCTCTCTCTCTCTCTCTCTCTCTCTCACACACACACACACATTATCTGTTTCTTGCTCTGTCTAGCTCGCTCTTTACTTTCTCTCTCTCTCTCTCTCTCTCTCTCTCTCTCTCTCTCTCTCTCTCTGTTACTCGTTCGCTGGCTCTCTCTTTCTCTATTTTTCTCTCTAACGGCATCATTTCAGACGACGAAGAAGAGATCCCCTTGTACGTTATGCTCTGTAATTGGAGCAGTCTGTAGCACACGGTTATCTGATTTTGTTTTAACATAGTTTCTGATTGCTTCAGCAAGTTACGGTTTATCCGCTGGATGTAAGAGGCCTTTTCCATCAAATAAAGACATCGGGTTCATGGGATATGACAGCATCTATCGGAAGTTTTCTCGTCTGAGAGACTACGAGAAACCTCTAAAATAGGTGCGCTGGGTCAATGTTTCACGTTCTTGCTGGATGCTAGATTCTTTGCATTAAGCTTCGTTTGTGAGAGTAGGAAAACACCGATTGTCCGTCTATTACTTGAATAATGTCTCTTCCGATTTTAAAGCGGTTCTGAATCTATTTCATCTTTTTTCAAGTTCTTCACTTGTTACGTAACTTCTTTCAGTAAGATCTTGCATGGTAAGATTTTAAAGGGATGACAGTGGGTGACATGGCCCAAACTTTTCTCTGGTGTTCGGACATCCAACTGCCACTCGTCAACCCACTTTGGCTTTTGGGTGAGCGTATTAGTGTCTGCTCGATCACAAGATCAGAGCCAAGACTAGTACAGTATTGGCTACTGCATCGGATTACGTGAAACCGAGAGTAGAACTTCTGATGTACTTCAGGGTTGTTGTCTTTCATAAAATAAACCCTTTGGAAATATAGACGAGTCGACTTCAGATAATTCGAATGATCAGCGGCCGCAAATATTGGCAGGCAAGTTGAGACAATACTGAGATTCATCTCCCACGACCCATTCGATAAACTGAAACAAAGACGCTAACTATACTTAGCATGTGCTGATAGTTTATTTATAGTTTGCTGGTTTTTGGAAATCCTTGCTAGTTCCTCCTTTTTCTTAGTTGAGGAGTTTGAATTCCGTCTATGCAATCTTATTTCAATAATGAATCTACATCACATTCGCCAGTCTCCATCAACATGTACAATCATTCAAGTTCCTCCATTTGGTCTTGTAAACCAGTTTCCTCCTCCATGATCTTGAGACACTGATATACAAGCAAGTGCCTATGAAATACTCGTTGCACTGCTTTTTTATTCTTATCATGTGTCGGCAGCATTTTCACCATATACTGTCTCCATGATCTCGTAGAGTCCAGTGCCATCCATCAAAGGGCTAATGATACTCAAAGCATGAAAATATGAAAAATGCCAAACAACAGTATCATATCACTAATTCGTGAACGCTCTATAACAGCGTTCACGATTTCAGACATTTTTCAAAATAACATTTGATCAAAATTTGTTATGTTTTGACGATAGATTGCATGCGTAATCCAGGGTGGACAAGATAAAGGTTTTATCTTCTGGGTTCATGTCGACAATTGGGAAAAATTGTACCGAAAAATTTCCAGAGTATTTGCACTCCTTATGCAGTAGGTGTACCATGCCTTGCCAACTGGGTGTACTCTTGTGGAAAGGAAAAAAATCATTTCCCCAAAAAATGTCCACTTTACGATCACAGATATTAGATATGTATGGGGCTGACAGAAATTCTAAGCAACAGTTGATATGCTTTGAAAAGCGATAATCTATAATGTTGATCTTCGTCATTTCGACAAGTTTCAAGTCCACCGTTTTATGTCGTGGTATATATTGACTGACTTGTTTCCCTGCAATCATTCCCATCCCATGAAACGTACCCTTTCTGTCTAATATTATAATGTTATGATACACGTTGTCTCCTGCAAACAATAGGGATGAACAAGAACGTCCACGATACTGCCTAAAACATCTGGAGCAAGTTAACACGCCACGTTCATTTCAAACCTTTGTAATTATGGATATGATGAAGCAAATCCTTTGGTTGAAAGACTTTTAATCAAGAATCGTTATTTATACAAATGATGTGTTTGCATCTCGACACTAAGCTGTAGAGGCGCGATAGCATCTTTTGGCGCACTGTTTGAATGACTGCTTGTTGCCAGCAACTTTTCTGGGCATGTCCTTATGAGTTTTGCTGCGGTTTGGAGTTTGTTTTTGTGCTTCTTCATCGACCTCCCGAAAAGTGAATTGTAATATTAATTTAGCAACTTTTCTTGGAGGTATTGATTTCCGTATGCCGTGGATTTACAACCACGCAAGTATTCCCCCACTTCAGTGACAAGTTCCAATATTGTTAGCTATTCGTCATCGTTTTTCTCTAGAAACTCACAAACACTCTCGAATGCCTCATCCTGATCGTTGTCCTTCGGTCTTCAACTTTTTCTTCCTTAAGTAGATTCAGCTGACGTGAATTTTCTTGCAATGAACCAATATAATTTGAACCAATGTATCTCTCTTCACGCAGAAGTTCTTTTATTTACCCTTTCGTTTTGGATCTTTTTTCGTAATAACGTTCCCACAAAATAAGCAATGTGTTCTACTGTCATATGGTCCCAGAGAAACACGAGCGCCCGTTTTCATTGGTAGAGCAGAATCACCCTTGCTGGGGGCAATTACAATGTCCCTTTTTATTGATGTTGTTTAGCCGACACATTTTGTGAACACAAGTTTCTTGCTTCAACCCGGGTGAAGTGAATAGTATCAGTAAGTAAAGAATTGCCTTTTAAAAAGGTTTTATTAACTGTAAAATACACGTACGCTCTTGAAAGGATCGAGCGGGAAAATGAAACAGAGGGCGCTTTTATTATGAATGTCAATCCCAAGGGGGATAACTCTTAACAACAAATTAAATCATAACATTTTCCCCGTCCTAAAGTATTCAAGTAAGGGGTAATTAATTATAGACAAATTTTTTTTTTTTTTTTTTTTTTTTTTTACAATCACATAAGAATCATTTTATTTACAAATAACATATGAACCCAAACTGCAGTTTTTTCAGTATTTAGTCACAAAATCCTTATATTTACTAGGGAATTGTCGAACTCGGGACGACCTCCGCACAGATTGGCAGGAATGCTGATTTTCAGTATTATTTTTTAGTGAAATCTGATTTTCTTCAAGATCAGACGATTGATTTTTGTCTTCCTCATGACCAATGTTTTCATTAGTAGAAGGTTCAAATAAAGTCTCTGAAGTAGTAGGATTATTATTAGAGTTTTCTTCATTTGATGAGTTTGGAGCTAAGTCTCGAACGTTGACAGTGGTTTCAGTACCAGAAGGTAGTTGAACATAAGCGTAGTGGGGGTTGACATCTATTAGGGTGGCAGGCGTAACAGGAGGGTCATGTTTACTTGTTTTAGTGTGGTTTCTAATATATATTGGGCCTGGTTTAACCCAAGAAGGAATTGAAATTCCGGAAGCAGATTTACGACTATATTTAAATAGTCTATCATGGGGAGTCATATTAGTGGCAGTACAAAGTAATGATCTAATTGAATGAAGTGCGTCCGGTAGTATGTCTTCCCAATAAGGTAGTTTCATTTGATTAGAATGTAATGTTGTTTGAATGGCCTTCCATAAGGTACCGTTGAGTTTTTCAATCTGTCCATTACCTTCAGGATGATATCTACTTGTTTTAGAAGTAGCAATTCCTTTTTTGTGTAAAAAATCCTTTATTTCTCTTGCTAAGAAATCAGAAGCACGGTCAGTATGTATCATGTCAGGCAAACCAAAAATTGAAAAGAGTTTGTTTAGACAGTGGATAATGGTTTTGCTTGTCATATCTCTGCAAGGAAAAGCGAAAGGAAAACGGGAATACTCATCAATTAGAGTAAGTAGATATTTGTTGCCATGTATAGAAGTAGGTAGAGGGCCTTTAAAATCAAGATTTAATCGTTGAAAAGGTAATATGGCTTGAATGAGAGTCCCTCCATTGGTATTGGCGAATTTGGGTTTTAGTAATTGACAGGATGAGCAAGAGTCAGTAATATTCTTAATTTGATCCAAAGTAAAAGGGAGGTTCCTCGTTCTTATAAAATGGCTTAGTCTTGAAACACCAGGATGACATAATTGTTTATGTAAATCACGAAGATCTTGTAGATTGTAAGTAAGAGCAGAGATGCGAGAGAATGTATCAGCAGCAATATTTTCAGGTCCAGGTCGATAAACTATAGTGAAATTGTATTGGGATAATTCTATACGCCAACGACATATTTTGTCATTCTTAATTTTTGATTTTCTTTTATTGTCGAATATGAAGCTGATGCTCTTCTGATCTGTGATGACTTTAAAGTGCCTGCCGAGTAGAAAATGTCGCCACTTACGGAGAGCTTCTACAATAGCGGCTGCCTCTTTTTCTACTGCATGGTGCTTAATTTCGTTAGTATTGAGAGTTCTTGAAAAAAAATGCAATAGGACGACCTTCTTGATTTAGTGTTGCAGCAATGCAATAGTTACTAGCGTCCGTTTCTACTTCAAATTCTTTATTTGGATCTACCGTTATTAAAGTGGCGTCTTTTAGATCATTTTTCAATGTTTGAAAAGATTTTAATACAGATGGAGGTAGTGGAAATTCTTTGTTTTGATTTAGTAATAAAATTTTATCAGAAAATTTTTTAATGAATTTGCAGTAATAGGAAAACATTCCAACTATTCTTTTTTGAGATTTAAGATTCAGCGGAGGTGGCATTTCGAGTAATGGTTTTAGTCTTTGATAATCGGGAGCTATTTGATTATTTTCTATGGTGTAGCCGAGTAGAGTAATAGAACTAGAAGAAATTATGCTTTTATTTTCATTTAAAGTGATGTTATATTGTTTAGCAATTTTGTAGAATTTTTGAAGATTGTAATCGTGTTCTTCTTGATTTTTTCCGCATATAGTTACGTTATCAACATACACAAAGGTATCGGTTAGATTTTCTTTTTCTATAATATAGTCTATGCTCCTCTGGAAAGCACTTACTCCATTGGTGACGCCAAAAGGAAGACGAGTAAATTGAAAAAGTTTGCCACTTACTTCAAACGCAGTGAATTTACGATCAGCATGATTTATAGGTATTTGGTGATAAGCAGATTTTAGGTCGAGAGTAGAGAAGATGTTATATTGAGCGATGTCGTCTACCATCTTATTCATATTAGGCATTGGGTAAGCGTCTAGTTCCGTGAATCTATTAATGGTATCGCTGCAGTCGACTACCATTCTTTTCTTATGATTCTCATTCGAAGTTACAAGAACTTGCGCTCGCCACGGAGATATCGAAGGTTCAATTATGCCTTCTTTCAACATTCTAGCAGTCTCTTCTTTTATGAATTTGTTGGCGGCAAAAGTGTAACGTCGGGATTTTGTCGCAATAGGAGTAGTATGAGGAGAAAGATTAGAAAAGAGAGGAGGGGGTGGAACGTTTATGGTAGGAAAAAAATTATTCGTGTTTATAGCTCCAATTATAAGTTTGTCTCTAGGACCGTCCAATTTAAGTGTTACTTTTTTATATTTTTTTAAAATATCTTTTCCGATTATTAAATCAATGAAAAGGTTTTCAATGATTTCAATTGTTATTCCAGAATGGGTTTTATCTTTCAGTATTAAATCCACGACAGCTTCGCCAGTTATTTTAGCATGTTGATCGGAAGCAGCCAGAGCTATAGTTTTGTTTTTAGGTATTGTGAAGAGTTTAAGTTTTTTAGCAGCATTTTCATTAATGAATGTTTTTACACTGCCGGAGTCCACCATAGCGTTCACGAAGTGCCCGTTAATTTGGCATTGAGTGAATGTGACATCTTTGGAGTTAGTTCCTAGTCAGGATAGAGAAGGTGAGGGGTAGTCAGAGTCGTCATAAAGAACAGCAGTATGAGTGTTAGAAATAGAAGATTTACACACTTTAGCCCAATGACCATTTTTTTTTTGCATTTTTTTTACATTCATCGTTTCGTGCAGGACATAAATATCGAGGATGACGTGATTTTCCACAGAAAAAACAAACCCCTTTTGGATGCATATTTTCTTTAGTCACAGCTATACGATTGTAGCCCGAAGGATTATTTGTAGCTGCTACAGTAAAGTTATTTGCGTAGCTTATCGAATGCTTTTCTGCTTGTTCAAGAGATCTGGCCGTGGCATATGTGTCTTGTAAAGTCAGGATGGGTTTTTCTAACAGTCGTTGTCGGATGGACGAAGAAGAAATTCCGCCGATGAAAGCTTCCCGAATGTATTGATTTTTGTTTTCTTCAGCAGAAACCGCTTCGAAGTTACATGTTTTGGCAAGCATTTCCAATTGTAGTATGAAGGCATCTATATTTTGTGTTGTTTGTTGCTTCGTCGTCATCAATCGATATCTATTATAAACAATATTTTCAGGTTTTAAATAAGCGGCGTCCAATGTTCTTAATGCACTATCGTAGTCGGTTTTATCGCTTATTAAATCGAAAACAGAGGCTGAAATACAATTGATCAAGGCAAAGAAATTATCTGAAGTGTTTTCGATTAATCCGTTATTATGTGAGCGGATATAATTCTGGAGGGTTAATTTCCAATGCCTATAGGATTTTTCGGAATTAGGGCATGTAGGTTCCACCTCGAATCTGTCGGGACGTAAGATTCGATCCATTATTTTTTTTTTTTTTTTTTTTTACAGTTAATAAAATTGAAGTGAATAGTATCAGTAAGTAAAGAATTGCCTTTTAGAAAGGTTTTATTAACTGTAAAATACACGTACGCTCTTGAAAGGATCGAGCGGGAAAATGAAACAGAGGGCGCTTTTATTATGAATGTCAATCCCAAGGGGGATAACTCTTAACAACAAATTAAATCATAACACCGGGCTTTCGCGCCTTTTTCGATATTGCATGGTTGATGTCTTCAACTCCTTCTTCCCGAACCACCACGGTCTCTGCACCATTCAAAGCTCATTCACATAAAGGGCAGGTTTCCGTCTTGACTGAATTCATTTTTTCACTGAAAATATATGTATATAGTGTATTAGAATGTGTATGGATGCGAATCAGGTTGAGTATAGCACTACGTGGGGGACCAAATAAGCAGAACATCCTCCCTTATCTCCAAGAAGACTAGGTTTTAATAGCAAATGCACATAATATCTGAGATCCATACCGAAAATTCTGCACTTTTGGGGCCTAACTCTGTACAGGTGGCTGAGGGAAGGGATGCGGGCAACTTGGAAATGGCATAACGCCTTATTCAACATCACTGGCAACCATTTTATGTGAAAGATAAACCCTGAAAACATTAGTAAAAATGCAAGATTTATTGGTTTATCATGAAAACTGACCGAGTTAGTGTTTTAAATTGAAAATGACTTGTACGTCGAAAATGTTCAACTTCGAAATTTGAAACTTTCTCATACTCAAATCTTTTTTCAGCCTTTGTATGATGGAGAGTAGACCGGACCTGACGTAAAGGTACATCAAAAAATGTTGCAATTTTTTGTGGTTGGTTTACTTTTGCATTATATTGACTAGCATAATAATTAAGTGAAGAATGGGCCAAATCATTCGACAAAATTAACGATTCCAATCTCTACATTCCATAAAATCTTTTTCATGTTAGAAGATGGTCCAAATCTGCAACAACTAATTATTCCCGATTGTATGCAATCGTTCTTTGTGTTTTCATCTTCCAAAAAGAATTGCCGATATTTTCACATCGATTTCAGATTCGGCATTTGTTCTTAATTGAATAGACGGGAAAAACATAAAAGATAGTTTTATGACTGAACGCGTAAAGATGGCTACCGTTTTGTTTCTCATGCTTTAGATGTCCACACCCATCAATACATTAGTCTTCGTACTCGTATTTATGTGCATACTTGCACTAGAAATCATGGAACTCATGCGACGGTTCTTAGTGGAACAAAGATGCTATCTATCGGTAAATATGGTAATCTATGTATTTATCATATTGTCAAACGTCAACATGAAATATAATATTCTTTCGATTATAGAAACTTGGAAACGTCCAAAACATGGTACGAGGTTCCTTAAATAAGTTTCCATACTTTTGTTGTACATGCATTGTCGTAGACTCTTGAAAATTCAGTATATTATTGCTATATATCTTATGAGATGACTGACCAATTTTTATGATTTCAGGTTCAAATGAACAGCTACAACAGGAATTGGAATACGCCTTAGTGTCACAGCTGGTGAATTTCAAAAGTGCAATCTTGGCGTGTGAACACTTTAAAAGAACGATATGCAATAAAATTATGTTTTCAATTTGTAAAAAATGCCACAGAAACGTATAGAATGCTTCAAACTGCTGTTGGACCATCTTGCGTGAATCGAGTGGCATAAGCGATTCAAGGAAGGCAAAAAGTATGTGAAGGATAGTGAGAGGTGTGGAACGCCTAAGGAAGTCAGAATACCAGAGTTGATTGGCCAAATAAAGATTTTCATTAATAAGGACCGTCATGTGTCTATGGAGACAGTAAGTACACAGTTTGATGTCAGTGTGGGAACTGTACACACAATTATTTGCGAGGAACTGAAGATGCGGAAAAATTGTGCAAAGTTTGTCCAAATGTGATCCATTCTTGTCACAGACAATTTCACCAAGATGGGCATCAAAACAGATCCTAAACCTTTCTATAATCCAGGCTTTGCTTTCTGTGACATTTGGCTATTTCGTAAGTTCAAGGAAAACCTTAGAGGCTGTCGTTGTGAACACTATTGAGGAAGTTAAGAGGCTGTGACGAGGGTCATATACACGCTCACACGAGATAACTTCCATGGGGCCTTCCAGAAGTTGTTGGAACGGTACAACAAGTGCATTACAACCGGAGAAGATTACTTTGAAAGGGACTAGAGTTTCTTGCAGGAGTATAGGACAAATTATTACTGTTATTAGTCGCGAATATTTGATCTCGTCTAGGTAAATTATATAATCGTGAAATAACTACGTAGGATACATAAAGGCAAAATAGTTTTGGACAATGCGGAGTAAGAAAATATTGGAGGTCGGACATTAAAATCTCAATGTTGTCAATGAGTCTCTTACACATCATGAGTAATTTGTTTTAATATGTGATGAACAAAGAAGTTGTCAACCACATTAGCAAAAGCAATCTAGTTAGCGACACGCTTTATGGATTTTGTCCGCTGGCATGCTGACTGTAATATAGCATACTATGAGTGAATTTATCAACCGGACTTCGTTTGCAGAGTGAGGCTTTCTCTGGGATTTAACATAAAGGTTTGTTTTTTACGGTTAGAATCTATGGTATATCTGGAAATGTTTCATCTCAGCCATCGAATGATCGATCTCTGATTGGCCTATGAAGATATTATTGTGCAGAAGTCTGAAGCACATAGTATTAATGTTGGCGAACTTCAAGGATTTCTTCTGTGCTCAACCTACTTTTTCATCTTCATCAATGATTTTCCGAATAATATCCTGAAATTTTTTCGTTGTCATTCATGCAAACGCCATAGCCATTCATGGCAGCACTTCGAAGATACAGGTCATTCTGATTCTTTCTATCCCGATCTAAATCACGTGGTACAGAAAGAAAAACGTTATTTTTTTAGATAGCCATTGATCAGTTGTATTACTTAAATTATTCAGACTACTGTTCTCATCTTGAGTGTTATTTTCACAACGTTTCTGTAGATGTAACTTCTTCGGCCTTCTTCGCGTGTATTTTGTCGAGCTCGGGAATCTTCCGTCAGATCCGAGAATCTGCACGGATTTCATAGTTGTGCTCTTTGTTTAATCCATGGGGGTAGCATGCTCTTATTTTCGTTAGACCGTCGTATGATGCCAAGTGTAGATTCATTGGTCGAATACAACATCAAGCAAAGGTAATACGTCATAATATTGATGCATATCAAAAACATATCAAGAAGAGATGGGCAGTTTAAAAGAAACAAATATTTACAGAACATGACATCAGCTCCAAAGAAATCTAGATACAACACAACAGGAAACGCTCTTGAAAACTCACTATAGTTTGTATACTATACATGAAGGATTTGTCGGAATAGTTTCTAAGATTATGCAATCCATATAGCATCAGGACAGTTTAAGAGAAACCTTCCACTGGGACAACTATCTAGAGAGCTTGTCATAAACTTTAAGAAATCTCGACCAAGCATAAGAGGACACCATCTGAAAACTCACCATAGTTTGTATACTATACATAAAGGACTTGTCGGTAAAAGTTCAAAGACTATGTAATCCAAATGACATGAGGACAGTCTTTAAGAGCAACTTAACTCTCCCAAAGCACTTTGTGCGAATCATCCCTTACAGAAAAAGTCATGACTAAGCACTGTATGCATGCACTAGCACGTGTGAAAAATATAAAAAAAGTGAGACACGTCGTTCTCTAAAAGTAAGTTTAGAAGAACACCAGAAAGCCTTACTATGTGCAGATATTGAGAATCGAGTACGGCTGACTACATATGGAGGAAAAAGAGAAAAAAAATCTATTCAATGTGACAAAGTGAACATTATAGACAGAGAAAAACGGTGGAGAGTAAGGCGACTGAAAGAAGCATCGCATCAGACAAACAGACAAAATAATATGAAGTGGTAAATAGTGAACTATAGTGATAAGTCATATAGAAAAGGTTTAAGGTTCCTCAAATACATACTACAGGGTTGAACCATAAAATTGTCGGCCTAGAAAAGACGACATGATTCCATTTCCATTTGATGAAAACCAGTTTTCTTTTATTGTTGCAGACCATCTACTAATTGGCCAGTTGTATACAAATGATAAGAGTGATAGGAGCCTTTTATCATGTCTGCAAGCGACACAATGATGAATGCACGATTGGAGATGCGCCGCTGTACAGTGCATGCTCTCTAAAGAGCCAAGTTATAGCAACAGGACCATTGTCAGCACCCTCAAAACGCATCGCTAAATTGCCAAGAATAACAGGAATGTGCCCAGCATGATAAAAACAACGTTTCCGCGCACAGTTATAATCTTTGGTTTCAAGTGAGGCCTATATCATGCCACTTCACAACTTCGAAGTCTGCTTGAAAGTCAACACGAAAGCGTACCTGGATGTGCTGAATAGTGTGATGATCTCCTGGTGCAATTAGGTGGCCTTTGGCAAACCATGGGTATGGCAGTAGGACCCAAACCTGATGGACTACTTCGTTTGGTCATCCGTCAATAACATCACCAACATGACCTCCCACAACACCAAAGCCAACCTGATTGCCGCCATCCACCGAGTATTCACCGAGCTCCCGCCGGCGCTTATGGAAAAAGTATGCTCCCAATTCCGGACCCGTATCGAGTTTGACAGAAAAATTTCCGAGTTTGACAAAATAAAGTCACATCGGTTTAAACGCTATGAAAATTGCGCTCAAAATGAAAGCAGTAGTCCGAAATTATCTGAATAATACAAGAAGTAGTTTTTCACTACCAACACTCGGATCTACTAGCGAGTTGAACCAGCTTACTACGAAGGAGCAAGTGTCAAGGAAATATTAAATTCACAAGCGGTCTCCAGTCGCATGTATATCTCAGTCAGGGAAGATGACATCATTAGGTTTGTGCAGTTCTTGTAGGGAGGTGTCGACGTTCTCCTACACACAGCACCTGGTATTCCCAAATTATTACCTATCTGGTACTGACCAGGTTCAAGGTATTTTAACTCGGATATTCACTTTACAGGAGTTGAAATAACTTTGACTTGATAAAATGGAAGACTTACATCGAATCTGTTGCAATGATCGATGAAAAAATGGTTGGATCATTCTACTGCTCGAGAAACTACCGACCCAACCCTGTTTTGTATAAGAGTCAGATACGTTCGTGGATGTGATCATTTTTCTACATATCATTCCTGTTTTAGCAGATTTCAAAATCTATTTCGAAATTGATTTTTCCTTTCTCTCCCTTACAGTCCACAAAAAAGACGTTACTAATCTCCCACTTATCCAAGTCCTAGTCATCCATGTCAAAATTTCAAAAACTCGTCTAGCCACAAACACTGCAAATAATTTTCCTTTCTTCATCTTTGGCCAGCGAGAAAATATACAAAGATCTTTGTATTTATAGAAATTCCAGTTTCTTCAAATAATGCGGTTGTTGGCTTTTAAGGAGTTTCTTTCGACTGAATTTTCATCCTAGAAACATTACCGGAGTTGTTAACAGCAGGTCAGCGATTTAACAACTAATACAGCTGCTCGTACAGCGTCCTTATATAGATTTCTACGTAAAAACCTAAGCAGAACTTCATCTCTGTGCTTTCCAGCTGATTTCAACGTAGTCATTTTCAAGTCCAATGTTAACAAATTCTTGTTAAAAAGTTTTCTTAATTAATCTCTGCGTATTTCACCCATCGTTTCCATCCTCCAACTGATCCTTATCCTTGAGTAACTTTTGAACCTTGATAAGTGTTGACTCATTAGTATTAGAATAGTAGCTCTCACACAAAGAAGTTCCTTAACACCGGGAAAATACTCTCGGAATAATAATACCATTGATTTTCCAAACATCTTCCCGGGTGATTATTTCCTCTTGGCACCAAAATCGACATAGTCTATATCATTTCTGAAAAGGGTTTTTCCCCAGTTTATTGTGTTATGTTGCTATGTTGTGTAGTTCTAGTCGATCTACCCTCCTGGACTTTGCCTTCTTATTCTTTGATAAAGTGTCAGTTTATTGCTGATCGCATGAAGAGCCCCTGTCGGGGAATGCCGACGGTGCTGCCAGTGCATTTGTTTTTTACAGACCATAGTGCCCCTTCAATCCCGCTTTCCAACCCTTGTGTCGCATCCTTCTGTCGTAGGAGGAAAATAAATATCCACCTTCTCGTCTATGCATTAAATATAATTATTGCAGCAGCATTCACCCTAGGCGGGTTGAACTCGTTGCCCCCTCCCCGCCCCCCGAAGGTGGAAGTTTTATAGAAAATCGATTTTGAACAACGTTGAGCCTGGTCAGTAACAGATGGGTAACACTTTAAGAATACTAGGAGGAGGACCCCCTTGCAAGAACTACAAAATCCTAAGGTCGTCATATTCCCTGACCAGGATGTACATGCGACTGGGTACAGTTTGTTAATTTAATCTTCTCATATAATTATTGGAGTGGAGTGTTATTTCTCTCTTGTATGTGGAAATAACTATGAACTCTTATTAATTACACCAAAGTTTATGAATAGCAATCGTAATAATAATAAGTATTCATTTAATTAAATTAATAGCATCCTATAACGGAATGATTCTTAGTAAACGAAATGTATTACCATTAATATATATAGTCTTGGAAGCTTCTTAAAAACTTTTAAATCCATAAAAAAATGTCCTTCGTTGGAATATTATTTTGCCAGTATGTCTTCCGTATCGGTGAATAGCTGAATAGTTTTTATTACATAAGCAAACAACAGTACCAATGTTCTCTTAAGGGATCATCAGTTGTTTACCATGAAACACTGTTTCGGTGATTTATAAACAAAACAGAATATTAAATTCATGGCTTCCCAACAGTGTTGATTAAACACCACCTCCCTCAAAACACATGGACAAAAATATTTTGGATACTGGATCTAGTTTTTAGATTTTAGTTTATATTGGTTTAGTAATATATACACTCATGAGCAAAAAAAATGGGCCAAACAAATTTTATATATTTTATTGCACTACATTGGACAAAGAACAACTGAACAAGGAAAATTAAACGAGACTAATAACACAGAAAAAGACATTTACTTTAATAAATGCTTAGGATGGAATCGCATTCCCTTTTGATTTTTTTAAAAGATCAATCTTTTTAGACATGTTCTAAACCAAAGTGTGAAGAGGGGGTGCTTTCCATTCGCTTTGCACAGTTTATCATTTTTCGAAAAAGTTCTTCTAGTCAATGCACGAGATATTATGGACCAAATATTCTCGATTGGGTTCAAATACGGGCTTTGACCTGGCCAAAACATCACATCAATTGAATTATCAGAAAAAACATTTTTTGTGACTTTAGCAGTGTGTGCAGGGGCATTATCATGTTGAAAAAAAAATGTTCTGTTATATTCCCAGCTTCTGGATACTTGGTAACAGTCTTGTTTCTAATATTCGAATGTATTCCTTTGCATTGATTGACTTCACACATCTAATAAGTTCTCCAACTCCTGCTGCAGTAAAAGTTCCTCATACAATTATCCCGTCATTCCCGTGTTTAACTGTCATTTTTATGCAACTTGGCAAAAATCTTTTTTCCAGTTCTTCGAATGCAACGTTCGATGGGATCACTAACAAGACAAAATCTTGATTAATCTGACCAGAAAACATTCCTGAACAAGTCTGTATCTTTCTTGCCATAACACGAGAAAAATCTCTTTCTATCATTGATGTTCTGCTTAGGTAAAAATGACTTCTTTGCACACCTTTTAGAAGAAAATCACATTTCTACCTTCGTCTAGATATTTTATATCTAGAAAGAGAATTTCCAGACCCTGTTTTGAATTCTTTGTATTGGTCAAATAAAGTTTTCATTCGATCCTTCAAAACAATTAATTTAAGCCTGTGGTCGTCCTTCAAAGTTAATGTTTTAGGGCGACCAGATCCAGATTTCCTTTTTACCAAGCGTTCGACTTCGACCCTTTGACCAATTCCCTTCACTATAAAAAGAATTTTTTTTACATTTTCTTTTCTTAAAATATCACAAATTGGCTTGTAAGTCAAGGTGGACTGCCTTAATCCTGCATTTCGGTTCTTTATATCCTCGCCAAGAAAAGGAAAACAGACTCAGGGATTTCTAACTACGAAAAAGTTTATTTCACAAAAACTACAAGTTTTTACATGTGTACATCGTTCAGTTTGATTGCACCAAAAACATCAAGATTCTCCAAAATCTTATTCTTCGTTCTTTACGATGGCGGTCAGGATGGATGGAGGGGTTTGTGGCGTTCTTGGATCATATGTTTTTATCGAGATTTGGTTTTAATCTGCTAAATTCGGCCTGTGTATTTGCTTAAATACTAAGGTAACAGGTTTGGTCGGGGTAATCCGCCCGACCAACCAGAATTCAACACGTCAAACGGGGAATACCAAACTCTTTTGCGTGTGTACATCTCAACAGGTCGTCTGTGTGTCTGGGGGCAAACCTAAATTTCTCTCACACGCCCCTAAAATCGCAATCCTGTCACTCAAAAGCCAGGACATCTGAGCAGGTGTTCCTCAGGCCAATCGAATGCACGACTTCATTCACCGTTATTCTGAGATTTCCTGTTATTTTTTAATGGGGAGCAACATCGTTCCTCCAGACGGTCACGTCATACGTTATATGTCTTTTAAACTTTTTCAATTCGTTTTAAAATTACTTTTCATTTTTAAACCAATAGAAAAAGAAAACTGTACATTTTACTTTTGATGAACTAATGGAAAATTTTATATGGTTTGTTTGATTTATGCCATTCAATGAAACACGTGTAAGACGCAGTAATTTAAACAATATGAATGTGAAATACGTGTACGTCCCTGTGATTTTGAAATGTTTAATAAAGTTACATATGCTCTGAAAGTGTAAATCCATTTTCATTGAGCTTTAAAACCGTTGCAATTTTAAGATAGTCGTATTGAATATATAAATTATAAAGGTATATTTGTTTTAAGGAAACGCATCCACACGCATATATATGCGTGTGTGTGTGTTTGTTGACTATGCATATATATATATATATATATATATATATATATATATATATATATATATATATATATATATATGATTAGTTTTTTTGGAAAAAGAATTCCAGCAGAGTGCTCAATTAAAAGGAAAATCCAAATTTTAAGAGCGTACTTATATTTTGTGTACAGAAAGTTGTTAGTTGAGACAGGTCATTGGTACCGTCGGTTTCAAGCCCGATAATAAGGCCCGTTTAAGGTATCCTTATCAAGCTCTCTTCAGCCAATATTCGTCTCTAAAGTAGGAAGACCTGTCAAAGCGTACACAGAGACGAATATTGGCTGAAGAGAGCTTGATAAGGATACCTTAAACGGGCCTTATTATCGGGCTTGAAACCGACGGTACCAATGACCTGTCTCAACTAACAACTTTCTGTACACAAAATATATATATATATATATATATATAGTAATAAATATAGATCTATAGCGAAAAGTAGTAAGATTACACATCTAAAATCAATATGGCTTCCAAAATGCATAAAATTTTTCGTGTGGGAGATGAAATTACGAATTCTGAGATCTGAGGTCAAACTAGTGTTATAAGTCGACTAATATTTAAAACTGGATTATTAGGAAAGGTCATGGGGTCACGCGATTAGATAGCCACACGTTATTATTCCATTGGTTCGGGCCACTCGCCCACGTTTGTTACAATTAGAATTTTTTTTTTTAATATGTTGACTTCCGACTTGAAGACATGGACGTCCGACGAGTACGTATCAGCTCGGTACAGCATGAACCTATTTTATAACAAATAAAAGAAATGCGATCGATTCGATAAACGTGACGTTTACGAATTTTCAATTGAACTGCATTCGCAATGCAACAATCATAGCAATAATAATAAAAGCAACAACAACAATGATAATAATGATTTTAATAATAATAATAATAATAATAATAATGTTAATGATAAAAATAATAATAATAATCAATTTTACAAATAGCATGTGATAACAGAAAATTCGTAATAAATAACATGCATTATCATTGAACAACTGATATATACATATATCTATATACCTCTATATACCTATATGTGTGTATGTGTGTGAATATATATATATATATATATATATAATTTTAATCATTCAATGAATTTAAAAATTTATGACGTGAATATATATATATATATATATATATATATATATATATATATATATATATATATATATATCATATACTTGAGAAGGGGTTAGTTTCCAATCATATCTAGTATGATTTTTGTCCGTAAAGGAAAATCAGGGAGGAAGTAGTTTGCTAGGGTCAAAGTAGAGTTTGAGGCAAATTGATAGGCAAGTAGACATAAAAACCTACACATCTCAAAAACATGAGGGCATGATCTCATCCCGGCTGTACGTCTCCGTTGAGATTGCTCCAGTTCTCTCCAAACTTTTCAACAAATGACTTAACGAATCTTGGTTTCCTGGCTGCTGGAAAACTGATTCTGTTGGTACCAGTTTACAAAAATTTCGGTGAAAGAATTGGCCCATTAAATTATTATCGCCCCATTAGCCTCATCCGTCTTTTTTTAATCGATTTTCATCCCAAACAAGGCTCAGTACCACTTTGATGTAAGATGCTATTATCAGGACATAAGTTGAAGAGATACTATGCAGACAGTTGAGCAGCAAGGCGTCTGTTCACATAACACTTGAGCTTCTGCACGTCGGTACAGTTGAGAAAGCAGAAAGCCGGAAGAGGATTCTCAAATCTAGCAGTTCTGGGAAGGAAACTATTAGAGTAGAAGGGATTTCTATTGTGTAAGGGTGGAACTTTGCTGCTTGTCAGGTTTGTCGGGAGTATTTACGTCGAAGGAGTATTAGGGGTTGTAGTTCGTCAGAGCATTCACCATGAAAATACTTCTAAAACAGGCAGAGGGATGCAACATTTCGTCGATGGGACAGAGGTTGAAGCTTAGATGACAGTTCATGACTTGTCAAGTTGGCGACTACCTTTTTAACCCTGTCCAGAAGCAAGAGGCTCGTAGCAGATACACCAGCCCAAATGTGACAACAATATTCCATTCATGGGCGAATGGTGGCCTTGTAGAGATACAGGATACTTTCAGGCGTAAGTAATTTTCTAGCACAGTAGAGAGAGCCCATCATTCTTTCAGCAGCCCTGGTAATCCTTTAAATCCATCTGTTCCAACTCATGTTCCTTGTGAAAGTATCCTCAGGTAATGTATCTTTAGCCATATCTATTCGTGGTTAAGAATGTTTTTTTGTAATTATTGAACAAAACAAACCACTACTGATTGGAGGTCTTCCTTTAGTGTTTCTGCCATTGCCTTAGATATGTGTTCATTTGCTTTTCCTTTGTGCCATGTGGTGTCGTCAACCAATATGCCCATCTCAGAAACAATTTTATCAAGGATGTCATTTATGAATATTAGGAATAATAAAGGTTCAAGGATCGACCCTTGTCTCTGCCTTACTAAAACCATAACTGGATATATAATCTTGTAATTAAAAAAAGTAGTTATCCCAAGCACAAAAAATGGCAGTAGTCAGAGAAGCTTTTCCTGATGCATAATAAATCCAGTCAGGATCAGCTGAGTACAGTTGTCTTCTAGTGTCAAGATGGAAAGTTGCCACTGAAGAATCCAAAAACATTTAATATATTTTATAAACCGATTCTGGCACGTGGTTGGCTTCTTCTAATCACTCTGGTTGGTTGGTTGTTTTTGTTTTACGGCATATCAACCCTTTTGGGTTATTTAATGCCGAATCCAGTGATTTTGAAGAACAAATTTTTAATAGAGTATATTTGTCTTTTTTTTAAGTCGGTTTCTATTTAACCCATAGTTGGGACCCTAACAGGTACTACCACTCTGGGTCAGAGTGGACCTGGGAGCAATGGCAATTGGGGAGTGTGACTCAACACTCCCCAAAGCCCGCAAGCTGGGGCCTCACCATCGGATATAGTTTAAGGTCATATCCAGGACCTCTAATCACTCTGGATTATAAGTAGAATATTTTTGGTGATACCTTCAATATGTCAAAAATATTGCAAGATGCTTTTTCTGAGATTATTATTGAAAGTAATACAGTGCCTTTTGACAGAGCTCGAACTCAGCATTGCGATTCTAAAGTCTGGGACTGTAACAACTAGATGGCGCCACTTCCAACACACACGAATCAACGCTTGTAAACTACGACATCCATACGGAAATATCTTCACGGAAAACTGCGCTGTGTTGGGAACCTAAAATCGATATATTAATGCAGCGAACACAAATATCCTTATTCAAATCGGAAATATCCATCTGCACCGTCATGTTTCGCATGCTAATCTTACATTCACGTCTTACTGCGGAGAAAATGGCTTCCAGATCCCAGCAAAGAAGAATGACGGAACGTTGTGAGCGACAAATGCAGTCGGCATTGATTGATGCGACACAGTCAAAACATTAATAAATCTACTCTTCTGATTGGCTGAACTCTCCACAGACGTAAATGTGTCATTCAATTGTGTAACATGTCACTTCCGGTGTGTGACATTGTTTGCAATCAAACCAAGGCAAAGTTACTGTTTGAGTTTATTCAATGTTGTACACTTCTAAATTAACGCCTCCAGTTAAATCATTTTCATGGTGTGATTTTAAAAGTACTTTAGCTTTGTTTTAAGGGCACTTGTCAGGCAAAGGTTGCGCAATCTCTGCTGAATCGGCACCGCTTGAATCCAGTGGCAAGAAGTTCAGGACGACTGGAAACAATGCTGAGATAAGCAGAGAGCACATACAGCACCTGGAATTCCCAAATTGTCACTCATTTTAGTAATGTCCAGGTTCAACGTTGCTTAAATTCGATGATCTAATGGGAACCGTATATGAGGGTACAATGCGAAAAAGATCTGATTCTAAAACACATTTAAAAAATAGATATCTCACTGCTGATGCACTTCTCTATCTGTATAAAAGCCAAGTACGTACAAGGATGGGGTACTGCTGCCACATCTGGGTAGGAGCTGCTAAAATCAGCCTATCCTGCCTTGACAGAGTCTTTGTTTTATCGTTACTTCCATGGCAACTGCTCGTTTGAACTCCAATCCCTGGTCCACCCTCACCAATCTTTCACGATAAACACCCGTCTAGCTGAAACCACTGTCAATAATTTTTCCCATTATTTAGTTGTGCCAAAACCAAAACGTAGATTTCATGAACAAAGCTTCTTTCTTAGAAGTGCACGCCTGTGGAAATCTCTTCCGTCCGCCTGTTTCCCACCTGACTACAACCTGGATGTCTTCAAGTCTAACATAAACAAATTCCTGATGAACCCTTAAGTAAGTCACTTTATCAAATCTCAAATACTAACGATTACTACAATACTATCCCATTGATTACTGTGCACGCAATGACCCTTATCCTCGAGTGGCTTCCGAGCCTTGATAAGTGGTGACTTCCATGTAAAGAAAAATAAATAAAGAAATAGTTATACGTAATAATCGAGGTCACAGTAGAAATGTCTAGAGATTCATTCACAACTTCTAATCAAGTTTTTTTTTGCAAATAAAGTATGTACGTATGTAATAAAATAAAATTTTTGTTAGTGTAATTTTTTAATATTCGTATCGTGCTGTAGTTTTTAATGTACTGACATGTCATGCGTGCGTGTTTTTATGGAAATCGCTCGAGAACGAAAAATGAAAATCGCAAAGAAAGGAAATGCCTATTGACCTTAGTCTTGAAAAGACAAAGCCTGTGGGTAGGAGGGAAACAGGGAGCAGGAAGAGAGTTCCACAACATTACAGTTCTGGAAAAGAATCTATTTGAATAAGAAGTCGTATTACGATGAGGTATACAAACAGCGAGTTTCAATAGAACGACAGTGTAATTAGTCAATGTAATTGAAAGTTTTCCCCGTGTAATATGATACGCAACTAATTCTACGGAATAAAACAACCTCAGATGCATTTGAAACAAATATAAATGATTAGCTGATAGTTTAAATAGAACAATAATTAATTATTATTAATGAAGCAAACTGATGGTTCTTTTTATCGGATTATCGAAACGTTTCTATTTTACTAATCTTCCGGGAAGGAATAAGTACATCTTAACCGAAATACATAATTTTCCTACAAAGAACAAGATGATAGAATGAAAAGGAGGACATCGCTAGTCGGAATCAATTATGGATTGTCAAATGCAATGTTATATAGGTTTAACTTCAACAATTTAACTGACTTAAGTTTATATATATATATATATATATATATATATACATATATATATAATCATCAAAACAGCTGTTTCGCTGTATAAGAGATCTCCAGTATTGTTAGACGTGGTGAGTGATTTTAATACTAAGATTCGTCAGATCATTTGAAAATTTGGGATGTGGCGGCGGTCAATGACTCTTCCGAATTTCTTTCAAGTACTCGGAAATCTGTACAAAATTTCGAACTAAATTACTTCCTAATAAAAGATAACATGATATTAATGGCAATATGGAAACCCGCGATTACTAGCGGGGCCTGTGGAAGTTCCACAAGGTGACTGATTCATATGTAATATATTAATGTTGGCATTCTGTAGACGTTCAGTGTAAATGGAGACGCTCTGATATTATTGTATCTCTTTTGTTAAAACTGCAAAAGTATGTATCTAAGCTAGCAAGAAGACCGGCGTAGCTTGGTCGTAAATTATGCTTAAATATTATATATATATATATATATATATATATATATATATATATATATATATATATATATATATATATATATATATATATAGCTTGAGTTCTTTCAGCTATAATCGGAATCGAAATTAAACTTATAAAGAATTCTTGATGAAATTATTAATAAAAAAACATAGATTACTGGAGTGCCCTCAGCTATAATCGAAACCGAAACCAAAACTTTTGAAGAAATTGTGTATAGAGTTACCACACTGGTATCAAACTGTGCACTTATTGTTTCTATAGACATACGACGGTCCTTATTACTGAAATTCTTTAATTGGCCAATAAACTCTATATCTTTTCCTGTTCAAAATGGGAATAGTTCAGTTCAAAATGGGAATAGTTCAGTTCAAAATGGGAATAGCTCAGTTCGAAATAGAAAAATTATTATAAACATAAAAAATATTTTATAAATTATTTTAGCAATAAGATTGTTGACATTTCATAATATAAAAAAAAATTCAAGTCATTTATTAGAACACAACATCTAATGCTACAGCTGCAGGAATTTCAGATTAAATTCCAGCTATGAAACGATTGCATACTTCTGGTGTAACCCTTCCCGATTCTTTCTCAATTAATGAAGTCAAAGCTCTTGTCCTTTGTTCTGTAATTGACAAACCATCTCTTCTCTCCATTGCAAGAATTCTCACAATTTTAGCGGCCAATTCCTGCTTGACGTAAGCTTTGATTAAAGACCATACTTGTTCAATTGGATTAAACATTGGACTGTATGGTCCCAACCTAAGCACTTCACATCCTAGAAATTCTTCTTCACTAAAAACTTCAATGTTTGAATGACATGGGTGGGGCATTGTCAATAACCATCACAACTGGACCCTCATACTGTCTCTTTGCGCCTCTCAAACACTCTCGCATCCAAGACTGTGCGCTTTCCTTTCGAAAAGACCCTCTTTGAATTTCATGGTACACAACGCTATGGGGACCAATATATCAAATAACGTGAATATTGGCACCCTGAGTACCGCTGAAACTACGTTACATCGCCTACCCTTTAGAGAACGCCCGTCTCTCCTGGAAATATGAACATTAAAGTTCTTTTCATCAATAAATAAAATTTGTTTTCCACTTGATTTTTAAATCAATAATTTTGAACAAAATAAGCTACCTGTATTTTTGTTCTCAATTAAATTTGCCCCCTCAGGCACAAATCTTACAGCTTTAAGCGTATAAGTCATCATATCTAGATACTTCGCTATTGTAGATTTGAACAATTTAAACGCACATTGGGTTTCAATCCTTTCACAGATCCCATTTTATGTGTTCCTAGGATTTTCATTCACTAGTGCTTAAATAAAATCCAAATGCACCTGTTTGACCTTACAATTTCAAGGCCTTCCTCTTGTATCAGGTTGATCTCCCTCACTAATTAAGCGATAGAGGGTGGTTTTCGGAATAGGAAGATTTTCCGCTAGGGCTTTCCAATTTCAATCCATCTCATATACCCCCAAGATACGTGCGTTCGCACTTCTCCTGTTTTTGCGGTTTTCAGTTGACCTAACCATTAGGCTAAAAAAAAAATTGATAAATCAATACCTTGTTGTAGCACCAACGATATTTATAAATTTAATTTTTTTTATTTTAAATTTCTTATTTTGAACTGAATTATTCTTATTTTGGAATGAACTATTTTTATTTTGAACTGAACTATTCCCATTTTGAAATGAACTTCACAATTTGAACTGAACTATTCTCATTTTGAACTGGAAAGGTATAGTTTTCTGACTTCCTTACTCCTCCCATACATCTCATCATTCCTCACAGAGTCCCTGCCTTCATTTAATCTCTTATGCCACTCAAAAATTGATGCTCGATTCATGAAAGATGGCCCAATAGCAGTCCAAAGGATTCTATAAGGTTCTGTGGCATTTATTGCAAGTTTAAAACAGAATTTTACTGTATATCTTTCTTCTAAAGGGTCCAAGATCAGATTGCAT
Source organism: Euprymna scolopes (assembly GCF_053919585.1). Taxonomy (NCBI): domain Eukaryota; kingdom Metazoa; phylum Mollusca; class Cephalopoda; order Sepiida; family Sepiolidae; genus Euprymna; species Euprymna scolopes. The sequence goes on from NC_136517.1 coordinate 7,356,941, forward strand.
TTTTGAAATTCGGCAGTTGTGACAATCAGATTTTGTTTGTAGCTGTTCATTTGAACGTTAAATCATGAAAATTGGTCAGTCATCTCATAAGATGTATAGAAATGACATACTGAATTTTCAAAGAGTCTACGACAATTTTAAATGCATGTCCAAAAAAGTCTGGAAACTTATTGAAGGCGCCTAGTAAAATCCCCGAAATCGACAAGACGTACCTAAAGATGGTCGTGGGTTACATCGGCCGAAATGTTTTGAGAACATTGTCCGAATAATCTAAATTTATTAATTCTCTCACTTGTTTTCTTCATTCACTGCCTATAATCCGTTTCGACTTTATTCGCTTTCCTTCCGTCGTTTATTTTTCTTCCTATTTCCTCCATTTCCCTTGTTTTTCTTCCTTTCCCATTTTCCGATTCCTTAGCTTTCCTCATTTCCAGTTCCTTTATCTTCAATTTTTTCCTTTCCGTTTTGTTTCCGCTTCATTTCCATATGAATTCCTTATCATAACGCGTTTGTTGTCTCCAATGACCAGATACGTTCCATACTTGTCAGACTCTCTGGAACCTCTCACTTCTAGTTGAATTATCCGAGGAAAATTACGTTAAAATAATTCAACATTCACCGCCTCGTGTTATTAGATTTAGTGTAATTTACGTATTATAATTACCCCACCAGCACTGCATACGTAGCGTTAATTTCAATATGGCGTCGATGTTGATTAGCGAAGGAATTGAAACTATTCGAACGGTCACAAATTTCGGAACATTTCTTAATTATTTTAGAAATTACATTATAAACGAAATGTACAGAACTAAAAAAAAGCGTAATCGAGTATTTGCTATTTAATCAAATAAATATGCATTAATAATTAAATGAGTATATTATTAGTTCAGCTATTCAAAGAAACATTTAGAAAAAAATCACGTTTCAAAATAGAAAAATAACCTTGAAAATTCAAAATAAAAATGTAAAAAAATATTGTTTCAATTTTAATACATTAAGTCATAGCTCATTAACCAATATATATTAATACATTAAATCATAGCTCATTAACCAATATATATAAAGATATATATATATATATATATATATATATATATATATATATATATATATATATATATATATATATATTGATTGTTGGAGAGCTATTGGCTACACATTAGCAAACGTGTTTCAATGACCCCCTAGCAGGGAAAATAACCTCATCAGGCCAAAAACCATCCACGAAACTTTCAATAAAGACCATCCCTTTATATTAAAGTAAACTTTACAGGGTTGAACCATTCTAAAAAGAAAGAGGGGTACTAACAACCTATATCAAAATAAATATAACCTATTCACAAAATAATGTTAGGTTTTTCAAGATATAATTCTGAAGCAGATTTATTATAAGTTTGCATTAAATTTTCTAGCTCCAACCATTATAATTATAATTGTTTTTCGTTTATTTTGTTAATACGGATTTTTAGAACTATTACTCCAATATTAGAGTAATCAATAAATTTAACTAAGGTTTTTTTTTCACTTAAAATCGAGATATAAATATATACATATATTACTAAACTATAAATTTAGCGCTATTTCTCTATATAATACACAGGTACCGACATATATACAAACAAACGTGAAAATGTATATATATATACAAATTACTCTTATAATATGGTGTAGAATATTAGTAACTAAGTCTAATTATATTATTCACGGTAAAAATTTCACTAAAAATTATTTTTATAAAAATTAATAGATTCTTCGTTAAAATTTACCGTTTAAAATAGATTTAGCGTTTAAAATAAATAAGTAAATAAGATTTAGCGTTTAAAATCCTGAAATAAATAATAAAGCATATTACAATATATAAGTCGATGGTATGATTTCTCCGTTAGTATTCTTATAATTTTTTCAGTGAATGTATTTGGAAATGTTTACAGGAAATTGCTGTTTCCTGTTTAATGTTCAATAATTTCTCCCGGTCTTTAAAATTCGTTATTTCTAATTTTTCATGAAGGCATAAAAAGCACGGTGCGTGTAATGAATTACATACTTTCGATCTTCTTATGATCCGCCATTCTAACTTTGGAGTTTTATTCTCCTTTATTAATTTCCAATATTGAAGTGATAATGATGTGTCTTTTTCGTATTTTTGATTAGTAAAAGAACTTTTATGCCCATAGAATCTTTCTTTAAAAGTTGCCTGCGTACTACCTATATAAAATTTTATATCACTAGGATTTTCCTCAGGGAATATTTTAGCTTGGTAAACTACTGATTTCGTTAAACATTTATTATTCATGGGACAAGTACTAGGAATTTTGCAGTTACATTTTTCAGTATTTTTATAATTATTATCTTTATCATTATGATTTATTTCCCCAGTATTTTTACTATTGTTGCCTTTTAGTATCCTATTATTATGCTTTTTTATAATTCTTTCAAGATTTTCACAACAACTATAACCCAATTTTATAGTATTTCTATTGAAAATACTATTTAATATACTACCTGGGGGAAAGTGCCTATCTAGCAATTGCAAAAATTTCCTACCCAGTCCAGTTTTAAGAGCACTATTAAAGGGAGGTAAAAACCAAATTATTTTTCTGTTTCTTGTATTACGTATTCATGCAAATGTTCTACATGATTTATACTTGCATAATATTTGCGTAAATCTTTACAGTAAACAAAAAATGGTTTCCGTATATATTTATGCATACGTATATATTTTTGCTTAATCTATTCGTCTATCTATCTATATATCTATAAAAGTGAAAGTGTCTGTGTGTCTGTGTACATTTCTCTACGCAATAACTCTGTCAACTTTAAGCCTACAAACTCAAAATTTTATATACATGGTACTGAGATGTGGGAAATCTATATGATCAGTTTTCGGCCGGAAATTTGGCTGTTAAGGGGTAAAAGTTCAACGATTAGACCTTTGAGAACTCTACCAAACTCCTCTGACACTTTAAATTTTAGATATAGGTTCCTTGGACATGGATCTAACTTAATAATATGATTTGAGCCGAAAACAATAAATGTTAAGAGGTCATAACAGGGGTCAAGTTTTAAAAAAAATTTAATTCCATTTAATTTTTAGGTCCAGAACGTGTTACAATGGCTTATTTAACAAATTAAGTACATAAATTATGTTTTCGATCTAAAGGAATAGGCTGTGTTCAACCCGCATCTGTTATTAATAACTTATGCTGCTCCTGTTAAATAGGTAGAATTGTTACAATATAAATGAAGGATCCAAATCTAACATGTGAATATAGTTTCCTTCCTTCTTAACCAAGTAAGAAATATAAATAAAGTATATAGCTCATCTAAGAATGTGTTTTTTCTCCATAACGGCGAGCATTCTTGTATTCAGTCGTAGCAGTATTAACGGTGAAATAAGTAACACCCTCTTCAAATCAATAAAATAACTCAGCAATTAATTTAGTTATTATTAAAAATTCAATTGATTTTGTCATCTAGTTTGGTAGAATCCATGCTGACTTACTTATTCTCCTACTTCACTCCATGGTCTAAGTGTTTTTACCCATAAATGCAGGAGTAGACATTTTCCCACCGGAGTAAAACACACTTGGATCCATAGGTGGTTTTGCTGTCAGAATAATAATTAGAGGACATACAATATTTTATATATTCTAAACACCCAAGAACTCAACGCATGAATTATATGACAGGAGCAGCATAAGTGATTAATAACAGATGCGGGTTGAACACAACCTATTCCTTTAGATCAAAAACATAATTTATATACTTAATTTATTAAATAAGCCATTGTAAAACATTCATGACTTACCTGATTAAATTAATTATTAAATCATAGTCGCCTTCTAGTCATCAATGAACCGAAAACATAAACGGCCTGAATTACCTCCCTTTAACCATTATAAGAAACAAAATCGACCCAGTTTCAAGCAGAATTAACTAGCAGTACTCAACAACATAATTGGATTATCTCCCTTCAAATCATCCTAAGCAACAACATAAAACATTTTTCAAGTAGAAAAACAATGAATTTTTAGACAGCAATGTCCTACAAGGTTTATATATATATTTAATACACCCATTTTATTTTATTCTCATATTCAATCAAATTCTAAACCTAAAATGGTCTTAAATCCATGTACCAAGAGAACGATAATCTATAAACATTACTTGCCACTAATATGAAACTAAAACTTACCGTAACGTCTTTACAAGGTTTTTACGGCCATAATATAAATATAGAAACAAAATTTTTAAAAATTATTTTTACAAAACATCAATCATTGGGAAATAAAGGAATTTAGGAACCCAACAAATAGGATATATATAAAAAAAAATTAATGGTTTAGGGCTCTCCGTAGAAACTTCCCATAACTCTGTTCTTAAATAAGGATACGAAAATTAGGCGATGCATTAATATTTAAATGGGCTTTTCCGTAACCACAACCAAGGTAAATGTTTCTGGCATGCTTTTCCAGTTAGGGATCCCCCTTTTTTTATTTCTATTCAAAAAATGCTACATTGCCAAAAGTGGGTTTATTCATAAAGTCTGAAGAAATGCTGGTTTTTGAAAATTTTCAAACGATACAAAGCTTGAAATTGGCGAACTGGACATTGAAACAATTGTAACATAAAATGAAATACACTTTTTGTTGCCATCAACACCTTGTCTCGAAGTTTGATTTTGCACACACAGTACATATATATCTATATATATATATGTATATATATATATATATAAATGTAATTCTTGGTTTGTTACAAGTGAATAAAAACATATTTCTACGTTACCAATTTATTTGAAATTTTCAGACAGCCCATCTTTAGAGTCGAGGGATGTTTTTATGTTATTAAAATAAATTTACCTCGCGAATTATTAAAATATTAAATAAAATAAATATATTTTTTAACCGTTAGTGCGAACCTGCTTTGTTGATAAAACTGAACTTCCGGTTCGATTCATTTCACAGCCACGAATTGACGGAAAAGAAGTAGATTTCATTTTCTGTTTATTCGATAAGTAAAAAAAAACAAAAAAAAAACATAATTCATTTGTTTATCTTCCAAATTTTTTAATTTACACATTTTTTCTTTATTATATAAGGCCAAAAAAAAAGTTTGTCGCTTGCTTTTTGAGGTTTTTTTTTTGTTTTTCGATATAAGATTGGTTGGTAAAAGTACAGTTTTTTTGTGCTAATGTAAAGAGTGGTCCGCGCTATTTTTTAAATCATATTTCCAGGTTTAATTAAAGTTTTATTATATGTTTTTTTTATTCAATTGTAAGGTTAAAATGCACCCTCCCCTCCCCATGTTAAGAAGTGCTTTTTAAATATTAACGTTATTATTACAACACGGATCACTCTCTGCATGAGTACTGTACTTTCACCTAACAATTTAATAAAAAAAACATGGTACTTATGCAGAGAAAGTACCATAATAATATAATAATAGAATAATAACGTTATTTAGAAAGCCATTCTTAACATGGGGATGACGTTTTGTTACTATTCTATACTTTCACCTAACAATTTAATAAACAAAACAAGGTACCGTGCTGAAATAACGCTATTAAGAAAGCCATTCTTAACATGGGAAAGGGAGAGTGTTCTATAACTATTTTATATTTTCACCTAACAATTTAATAAACAAAAGATAGTACTTATGCAGAGAAGATACCGTGCTGAAATAATACCGTTATTTAGAAAGCTATTCTTAACATGGAGAGGGAGTTTTGCATCTATTCTATACGTTCACCTAATAATTTAATAAACAAAACTAGATAGTACGTATGCATAGAAAATACCGTGCTGAAATAATGTTATTTAGAAAGACATTCTTAACATGGGGATGGTATTTTGTAACTATTCTGTCCTTTCACCTAACAATTTAAAAACAAAAACATGTTACTTATGCAGAGAAGCTGCCCCGCTGAAATAATGACGCTATTATTTAGAAAGCCATTCTTAACATGGGGATAGGGGTGTTTTGTAACTATTCTGGACTTTCACCGAACAATTTAATAAACAAAAGTTTAAGCAGACAAGGAACAGTACTGAATCATTAACATTATTTAGAAAGCCATTCTTAACATGGGAGGGGGATGTTTTCTAATTATTCTGTATTTCGGTGCTGATGCAGAGAGTGATCTGCGCTATTTTTTTAAATCGGATTTCCACGTTTAATTAAAGTTTTATGATATGTTTTTTATTCAATTGTAAGGTTAAAGTACAGAATAGGTACAAAAACCCCTCCCAATGTTAAGAATGGCTTTTTAAATAATAACGTTATTATTTCAGCAAGGATCACTCTCTGCATGAATACCGATTAACGTTTTGTTCTTTGCTTTTTTACCGTATTTTTTGGGGGGGGGGGTTTCAAGAAAACCTTTTTTAACAAAGATTGAAAGTGCACGTTTTTTCTTTTTTTTTTACAGAAGTTGTTTTTATATAAGAAAATATGAATGCTTATAAAGAAATTGGGTAATCGTGCACTTATTGATCCGTGCTGAAATAATAACCTTATTATTTAAAAAGCCATTCTTAACATTGGGAGAAGAGGGTGTTTTGTACCTATTCTGTACTTTAACCTTACAATTGAATGAAAAAAAACGGTAAATTTTTAGATTAGGTCCACCTCCACAATTTTCTTTTAAATGACGACTTCTGTAGGTTTTCGACTATGCTGAATACGGAAATCGCATTGAAATTTTGCAGAAATAAGTAGTTATCGAGATATTAAAAATTTGTATAACGCATTGTAATCTCTGGCAGCCGTCTTTTTTACACGCTTGCGCGCGTCATAAACAAATCTATGCGCATAACAAAGATGGCCGCCAAAGAATACAATGCATAAAACAACTATCTATATCTCGATAACTACTTATTTCTGCAAAATTTCAATGCGATTTCTGTATTCAGCATAGTCGGAAACTTCTAAAAGTCGTCATTTAAAAGAAAATTGTGGAGGTGGACCTAATCAAAAAAAAATACCAAAAACACATAAAACTTTAATTAAGCTTGGAAATACAATTTTTAAAAAATAGCACTGATCAGTAAGTGCATTAGCACCCATTGATCGACTCACGTGACCTTATTAACAAATATTATCAAAGGCAAGATATGTTACTTTATTACCGAAATGGATATTTTTTTTGTTTTTTTTAATGCAAAATTTTTATTCGGCTCAAAAAAGACAGCGTTTACTGTTATATTTGAAAATTACAAATGGCGGCAGACTGTGTTAACACATTAGGTTTGGGAAAATGAGTTAAAACTAAAAAAATATACAAAATACTGTTAAAAACCACTGAATACATGTCTGCCTATGTCACAGTAACATATATTGAGTGAGTTCCTGACAGTATTTTGTATAGTTTTTTAGTTTTAACTCATTTTCCCAAAGTTAATGTGTTCAACAGTCTGCCGCTTTTTGTATTTTTCAAATATACAGATAAACACTACATTTTTTCAAACCGATTAAACATTTTACACTAAATAAAAACACTAAAATCTTATCCAGTTAGGTAAAAAAGTAACTTATCTTGCCTTTGATAACATTTATTTGTTATATTTATTTTTCAACAACTTTTTCGTTTCTGTGTTTAGTAATACAACCCCGTTTTATTTACTATAACGTTTAGTCAGCTCGAAGAACAGTGTTTATCAGTGTTTATCAGTGTATTTGAAAAATACAAACGGTGATGGACACTGTTGATGATGTTAAGTTTGAGAAAATGATTTAAAACTAAAAAACTATACAAAATACTATCAGAAACCCACCGAATATGTCAGCCTATGTCACAATAACATATAATCAGTAGGTTTCTGACATTGTTTTGTATAGTTTTTAACTGATTTTCCCAAAACTGAACGTATTCAACAGAGTCCGTGACCATTCGTCTTTTTCAAATACATAGATAAACACTGCGTTTTTCAGCCGATTAAACATTTTACATTAAATAAAAACACTAAAAAATTATCCAGTTAGATAGAAGCGTAATTTACCTTACCTTTGCTTTCATTTATTCGTTTTTGAACAACTTTTTCGAATCTGTGTATAGTAACACCCCCTTACCCAAATATTAATTAAAAACTCACATTTTTTAATACAATAAAAAAAAGAAAACTATTTAGCGTTTCAATGGTTTAGCAACTTTCGGCTTAATCCACTGAATATTGGTCGAGCCCAAGCCTTGAATGATGGTAACTCCCGAAGATCCGGATCCATTCTGCAAGAGTACCATATTTTTTTTTTCGCCTTTTTTTTTTTTTTACTTTTTGGAGTGGATTGCTGTACTAAGAATATAAGAAACATGCATTTCCTCTTTTTTTAGAATTTTCCATTGCACGAAATTAAGCCACAGCAACGCGTGACAGGGTACAGCTAGTATATATATATATATATATATATATATATATATATATATATATATATATATATATATATATCCGAAAAGTATCTACAGCACTCCTTTCTGAATATCTGGTCTACAGAAATGAATAGGCTGTAGCACCCTGCTAAGAAGTTAATATTTAAAACAAAACAGTTGACTTTGGCAGGATAAATAGACTAAAACATTTCGCCTTCTGTTCCTTATGCAAATAGGCAAAATTAAACATCACTTAATTTTTAATCCTTTTCATCTGCCGGCGTAGTAAGGACAATAACGAGACTGGAGGGATAAATAACGATTTCGATTCTATAATTCTAGATTCCAAGTCCTATATTTTTGTAACTTATGAAATTATTAAACTAGCGGGGGTGACCAGCGTGGCCCGGGTGTTCAAAGCAACAGTAGCGTGGGTGCCCAGGTGTGTGTAAGTGGTGTAGTAAGCAACCCTGAGGGAGAGTGTAGAACAGTGGTAGTAGCGGCGGGGGGGGGTCAAGACAACAGTAGGCAGAGGTGTTATATAAAAAAGTTGTAGTAGGCAAGCAGGCTGGAACCCGTAACGCAAAGGAGAAAAAGTTTATGTCTTAGCCGATGTCTCTATCCCCCGACCGTATATTCGAAATGTTAAAATTAAGCGTAGTCAATCCATCCGATACGACGCAAAACTTATCCCGCCTTGTAGAAAACTGCCTAGTTGAAGGTGAAAGAAACTAATGTTTTTGGTCAATTTTTCAATATTTGTCGTCCGAGACGTCGAGCTTCAAAATGATACCGGTCTCATTAGGATCCGTTGCGTCATTCAAAAGTCTTTGTTAGACATACATACACACATACATACATACATACATACACACATACATATATATATATATATACATACACACATTTACAAAAACCGAGATTGACATTTACATTATAGATAATAATCCAAAGAGAATGTGCTCTATAATAATAAATAAGAAATCTGCATGAATTAAAATATAATAGTTATACATATTTTACGACAGGGCAACGCCAGGCTGCCTGCTAGTAAATATATATATATCTACACACACACACACACACACACAACCACATATATATATATATATATATATATATATATATATATATATATATATATATATATAGCAATAAATAGTAATTAGTAAAAAACTGAAGAAAGTCCTCAATACTATTGTAGAGCATATATATATATATATATATATATATATATATATATATATATATATATATGTATGTATGTATGTATATGCATTACTGTTTTATCTGCTTGGTTACACATGCTTCAATTACCGAATCGTGTTGAAGATCCGACACTATCGCCAGACTTTACAGAAATTATTATTATGATGAGGAAAAAAGGGATACTAGAAAAATCACAAAAAATAACTTCAATTAGACAACAGCTGCAGTCAAGTTTAAAAACATTGAAAGGTGATAAAGTGCGAGGAGGGTTTAAAATATTAAACCAGACACAGATAGGAATAGAGAGAGGGGAGTAGAGAGAAAGGGTGAAAAAGAAGGACGTGATATGGGTAAAACAGAAGGTAGAAGTAGAGGGAGATATAAAGGGGTAAGACATAAGAGGGAAAGAGAGGGATAAGCAGTTAATATTGCAGCGTTGTGGCAGTAAGTTATGGAAATAAATATATCGGTTAGCCGTCGAATACATGTCATATGGAGTTTGACACGTTAATTAGCAATGCGATTGGAAGGGTCACTTAAGTTGGGTGTAACTAAGCTTATTTTGACAGGACGCATCTTAGTTATTGCAAATAACGCCCTCCTAAATCGCATACGCAGAGCTACGGACAGATTTATAAGAAATGTTAAAAATGAATCGACTTTGAGCAATGAATGTTTAATGTTAGGCGTGCGCAAAAGTAACAAGAGTCATAGTGTTTAATTCGATTCAGCTCGTCATGGTCTACTGTTTTGTTTTAAATTTTGACTTATTAGCAACAATTTTTGCTGGCTAAAAACCAAAATCGAAAGTGTGCTACACGTCTAAATACCCTATATATTAAATTTCAACTCTGTAGATCAAATATTTAGAGAGGAGTTTGGTAGAAACTGTGGAGAAATGCGTGACTTACCTGGATAGACCACGTGCGGGTCGGTCACCAAAAATAAATAAAAAGAAAGAAAAGAAATGGTCAAGACTCTTATTTATAGAGTAGTGATCACGTGAGTTAGAAGAATATGCAAATAGAGGTGAACGATTTTGCGATATAAAAAGCCTGTGTTGTTAAGAGGAGGGGCGGACTGTTGGCAGAAGTCAGTGCTGTCAGACGTGCTTTAGAGTTTTGTTATTATATGCTGTGTTCGATTGTTGGGAGAGAGAAAAGAGAAGAGGAGGAACCAAGAAGACATTCTGCAGATACTTGACTTTGTGTTGGTTTTAAGCTATCTCGGCGCTTGGTGTGCGGTTACTAACAATGGACAGATTCGACATTCGCTTAATACCCGAGTTCGACGGATCTACCACTGGACCGGCTGTCGTTGAATGGATTGAAAAGGCAGAGAAAATCTGTAAACTGTGCAAAATTAAAGAACCAGCCACAGTTATCCCTTTGAGGCTAACCGGAGGGGCCTATGCAGTCTACCAACAACTCGGGGATGAACCAGACTGGGATGAAATCAAGCAGAGCCTGTATACAGCGTTTGGTACAGATCCATTTGTTGCGTGGCAACAGTTCACGAGCCGGACACTTCAACCCAAGGAAACAGTCGACGTGTACCTAGCCGACCTGCGAAAATTATCTGTACCGTTTGGTGGGGTCAACGATAAAATATTAAGCTGTGCTTTTTTGGTAGGCCTACCCGAGGAGGTCAGTAAACTGTTGCGGGCATCATCAAGAATCGATGAATTGTCAACTGATGAGTTATTGGCCCGAGCTCGAAACATCTGTAAGGAACAGGAACCAATTGCAGCAGCAGCTCGTTTTCAACATGGAGGCAATGTGGACTCTCTTCCAGATAGTAATAAGCATGCCACCCCAGTGTGCTATAAATGTGGGGAGGCCAATCATTTTGCTAAAGAGTGCCGGAGTGATAGGAGAGGTGTATATCCACAATCAAAGAGACCAGTGCAATGCTATCGCTGCAATAAGTTTGGGCACATATCTCGCAACTGTTCGGGAAACGAAGTTGGGGGCAAGGTACTATCGCTACCCTTGCCCCCTGCCAACCAATAAACACAGGATTGCCTGTCATTAGCGTTAAACTTGATGATGTGCAGTGTTCAGCACTTATAGACACGGGGTGTTCCCGGTCTATAGTTAGTGCCCATTGCTGTCCGGTGTGGCGGAGGAACCCAGTTGGCGTTATGACCATCAATGGCTTATCACGGGTATGTTGTGGTGAAGGGACAGTCACAATCTGCACTGAGAAGGGTGACACAGCTAAAGTTGACGTTCTGGTGATGCAGGAGAAACCCCTTGGCTACAACATGTTGCTTGGAATTGATGCAATACAAGCACTAGGAGGCGTTACAATCACAGCAGCTAGAGGTATCAGGCTTGGAGAAGGGAAAGACGTCTGTGCAGCCATGTCGATTGAAGAAAAGGACTTCTGTGCTACATTTGATGACAACGAAAGGGTGTGGACTGCAAAGTCGAAATGGGCCATGGGCCAGGAACCAGATCGGCTGTGCAACACGATTCCAGAGTATGCAGTTTCTACCAAGAATAGGGCCGCATATGAAGAAGAACTTCAGATGTGGATTGACAACGGTTGGTTAATACCATACCCACAGGAACGTCTGGGACCACCCAAGGGATTAATTCCGCTCATGGCTGTTGAACAACCTACCAAAGAAAAAATTCGTCCCGTAATGGATTACCGAGAGTTGAATCGGCATGTTGATGCGTTTACCGGAAACGCAGATGTGTGCGCTGCTAAACTGAGAGAGTGGCGTCAAAAAGGGAGCAATGTAGCACTTCTGGATCTAAAGAGGGCCTACCTGCAGATACGTGTCCATGAGTCATTATGGCCGTTTCAGACAGTACTACTCAAGGGAAAACTATATTGTTTGACACGTTTGGGTTTTGGCCTAAACGTAGCACCCTTGATTATGACAACCATTATTAAAACTGTTTTGATGCAGGATGAGACCACAGCAAAAGCTGCTTCAGCCTACATAGATGACATCTATGTTAATGAGGACATAATGTCTGCGGATGCAGTTCGAATAAAACTGAAAGCGTTTGGGTTAATAAGCAAAGACCCTAAGCGCCTAAAGGATGGAGTGCCCGTGCTAGGCCTCGAGGTCTGGGAGGAGGGCAATACGTTGCGATGGAAACGAGGGAGCCCACTTCCAAAGTTACCCAATGTATTAACAAGACGTACTGTGTTTTCTATCTGTGGTAAATTGGTAGGACATCTACCTGTCTGTGGATGGCTCCGATCGGCAACAGGAGTGGTGAAAAGACGAGTGACTACAGTAACAAAAGGATGGGACGATGTTGCGGATGATGATTCTCTCCAACAAATGATGGCTGAAATGTTGTCCAGAGTGCATAGGAATGACCCTGCCCGGGGTGAGTGGCAAGTGTCTGGAAACGAACTAAATGCATGGGTTGACGCAAGTTCGTTGGCTACAGGTGTCGTGTTGGAGCAACTAGGTGTTGTTGTGGAAGATGCATGCTGGCTTCGTCCGAAAAATGATGCCCAACATATAAATTTGGCAGAACTTGATGCCACGTTAAAAGGTCTTAATCTCGCATTGCAATGGCAGACTAATGTTGTGCATCTCCACACTGACTCATTGTGTGTTTACCATTGGTTAACCGACACCTTGACTGGAAAGGCTCGAGTTAAGACTAGAGCTGCAAGTGAAATGCTAGTACGAAGGAGACTAGCAATAATTAAGCGTCTAGTTGACGAATACAGCTTGCAGGTAGACATTACGTTAGTCTCGTCGATGCAGAATTTGGCTGATAGCTTGACTCGAGTACCAAAGAGGTGGATCGATGCAATGAGGCAGGGATCCGATCTTCAACAACAAACATGCGCGACTGTAACGGATCAATTAACACCTGACCAGATCCGTATGATACACCAGCAGATTGGACATCCTGGAATTCAGAGGACTGCATATTTTGTCCGAAGAGTATGCCCTGCAACTACAAAAGCATCAGTGAAAGCAGCCATACGTTCGTGTGAAGAGTGTCAGAGAATTGATCCGGCACCATCCCAATGGCAAAAAGGGAAGCTCGAGGTGGAGGGCAACTGGCAGCGAGTAGGGATGGACATAACACATTATGGGGGCAAACATTTTTTGACCATGACGGATTGTGGCCCGACGCGTTTCACAATATGGCGCCTGTTTACACGACAGGATGCAGCCAGCATTATACAACAGTTGAGAGCCGTCTTTTTTGAACGTGGTGCCCCGATTGAAATTCTGACTGATAATGCCGCCACATTTCGATGTCAAGAATTTCAGAAATTCGTGCACGAATGGGGGATTAAAATGCATTATCGGTGTGCATATTATCCCGAGGGTAATGGTATAGCAGAACGGTGTCACCGCACCATCAAAAGAATTGCAGCCAGGACGCAGTGCTCTATTCCAGAAGCTGTGTACTGGTATAATATAACACCCAAGGACAATGCAACACCAGCAACTGCACCAGCCAATGGGATTTACCAATATGAACAGCGTGTGAAAGGAGTTGATGCCATACCATCAGTGGTGAGTGTTGTCAATACACCATATCAGGTGGGAGACCTTGTTTGGATAAAACCCCCAAATGCTGGGTGCACTACGAAATTTTTCCGGGGAAAAATAGATGAAATCATAAGTCCTCAGACCATGTTGATTGGTGGCATACCACGTCACGTAAAAGATATCCGCCCTTGTTATACCTCTTCTGATTCTGAGGACGATGAGGAGGATCACACACCGTTCAGAGATGATCCTGATCACTTACTGCCCCTTCAGGTGAGCATAGAAACACCACCAACAGAACCAGATGAGGGAATGATGGGACATACTGATGACAATAGTGAGGAGAGCGATGGACACAAGGAAGTAATGCCTCATCGAAATACTCGACAGAGACGAATACTGCCCACCCCCCGTGATTGCGAAACCCAGCGAGAAGGGATGATGGAGCATACCGAGGAGATGACGCCTCCGATTCTTCGGAGAAGTACCCGACAAAGACGGATACTGCCCCCCTGCCCTGATTGTGAGACACCGCCTATGGAACCACGAGACGGGATAATGGAACAGACTGGTAGTAATGATGGTGGTAATGAAGAAAACAGCAATGAGGAAGTGCTTCTTCGACGGAGTACCCGCCAACGACGATTGCCCGCATGTCCTGTTTGTGATCATGAGATCAGGGGGGAGTGTGGAGAAATGCGTGACTTACCTGGATAGACCACGTGCGGGTCGGTCACCAAAAATAAATAAAAAGAAAGAAAAGAAATGGTCAAGACTCTTATTTATAGAGTAGTGATCACGTGAGTTAGAAGAATATGCAAATAGAGGTGAACGATTTTGCGATATAAAAAGCCTGTGTTGTTAAGAGGAGGGGCGGACTGTTGGCAGAAGTCAGTGCTGTCAGACGTGCTTTAGAGTTTTGTTATTATATGCTGTGTTCGATTGTTGGGAGAGAGAAAAGAGAAGAGGAGGAACCAAGAAGACATTCTGCAGATACTTGACTTTGTGTTGGTTTTAGAAACTTCTTTTCTTACACACATACCGACAAGATTACTAATATATATATATATATATATATATATATATATATATATATATATATATATATATATATATATATATATATATATTCTAAAGCTGCTTTCAGGAACGCCAGCAACCACTGTAAAAGAGTAATAAAAAATGCAAGAGAGCTATATGCTCAGTCTGTTAAATCCAAAGTACCTGATCAGTGGGTTGGTTCCCATCAGTTTTGGCAAATAACAAATAGGATCCTGAACAGAAGTGTGCGTTCTATCCCAACCATTATCAACGGACCCGAGGTCATCTCGTCAGCTTCAGACAAGGCAAAACTATTTGCCACGAACTTTGCAGCTAATTCTAACCTATGCGACGAAGGTCATCAACTCCCCATATTTCCTCCTATAACACAGAACACGCTAGGTAACTCACACACTAAATTATCAATAAGACAAAATGAAACATTATCTGAACATTTATTTAATTAAAACAAGTGTATTTTTAACTTCTTATGAAATAATCAAAATTTTGAAATACATTACAACAGGAATATTTTGTATTTATATAAGGATGCACGACTTAAAAAAAAACGAATTTTTTTGGAAAATTTATGACGTTTTTTTTAACGAACATTTTAAGAACAGAAAATCATGAAAGGGATGAAAAATGGTAACTATATGAAAGTTTATAACTTAATAAATAAACAAAACTTTCGAAATAATTATTAAAAGTTATAAACATTAAGAACTTCTTGAATTGTCTCTCCTTGTTCCGAGTGAATTCTTAAAAAATTAAAGTAAAAAATTGTCCCCCAAGCCTAAAATACCCAAGTGGCAAGAAAAGTATTTTTCGAAAAAGGTGTATACCATCGAAATGTCAATAAAATAATTAAAATATAGTATATTATATAGCATTCTAAAATTTTTTGGAAATAGCCTGATTTGGCTGTATTTTTAGTTTATCTGTGTTTTTTTTTACTTATTTGATTTTGTCATATTTTATCTAAAACTTTCTCTATAACAATGTATATAACGAAGATTATTTTCGCTTCGTCAACCAGTGAAAGAAAGCGTTATTTACTGCCACATTATGAGACTGGATGTCTTCTGGTCCTTATAAAATGCCTGTAACGGACGAACCGAGAATAGATGATGCGTGCCTGACACCTCTTGGAACAGGGAAACGCAGTTTGTTTAAGAGAGTAGGCGAGATGGAATGTCAGTTCCATTACAACTCATAATGTTTTTGAGGACCCCAGGAGACAAATTCGTTCCTTCATTTAAATATAATCAATAATTCATGCTGACACAGGCAGAATCGCCCACGTGTCACACACATATTAACACACGTAACGAGAGTTTGCGACTTTGTGTTCATGCTAATATATGTATGAATACACATTTAGTTTAAAGAACATACTACCTCCGGTCGGAAATAGTTGGTGCAGAATTAAAACTGTCTGTGTTTTAGGTTTTGTCACGCACCATTTCAATGTTTTAGGGGGTAACTGGTAGTACTTTAGAGCGTGCTTAATTGAAAAAGAACAGTTTTCGTTCTAAACGTCATTTAGAGTTTAATCTATGCACATATGTTGACTGTTATATAATCTATTTTTAAAAATACCCGCAGTGGCTATATAAATATGGAAAATGTAGTTGATGCCAATGTGGAAGGTAAAAACAGAAGTGATAAGAGAGAATTGACAAATTCAAGAAGAACAGCAGCTCTGCAAGCGTTGCTACAAAGGTTTAAAGGGCGCATTCTAGAACGAGGTGCAATCAAAGATGTTGCCACAAAATTTGGTATAGGAAGAAATACTGTAGGCAGAATTTGGTCACGAGCACTAGACAGTTCGTCCGATATATCGGTGCCAATGGATATTTTTAGCTGTAAGTTTCTGTGCCATAAAAAAAACTATAGTTCACAGTTGGCAAAAATAAACACCATTCCCTTGAGAAAAAGAACCACTTTGAGGTCTACTGCTCAAGCTTGTGGAATACCTAAGATAACGTTGATTGCAAGGATGAAAGATGGCGAAATTCGGGCACATTCAAATGCTGTAAAACCGCTTCTCACGATAGAAAACATGAAATGTCGCGTTGATTTTTGCCGTTCGCAGTTGGATTTAAATCGAGGAACTTTTAGAGAAATGTTTGATGTCATACATATTGATGAGAAATGGTTTTACATGACGCAAAATGCAAGGAAATGTTATTTGGGCAAAGACGAACATGACCCTTTAAGAACCACTAAAAGCAAGCGTTTCATTACAAAGGTAATCTTTCTTGCTGCCGTGACTCGACCCCGTTGGAATCCACATCGCAAATGTTACTTTGACGGGAAGATTGGAATTTGGCCATTTGTCAAACAAGAGGAGGCTAAACGTAACAGCAGTAACAGCTGAAACAATGGTAACTAAAGTAATGGATACAATCACGAAAATTCAGATTTGTGAATTCCTTGTTGAAAAGGTCCTTGTTTCCTCACGGAACAAATAGCCAAGTGGATCCATTGCACAACAAATCATAATTCAACAAGACAATGCTAAGCCACATGTACATCCAACGGACCCAGTGTTCAAACAAGAATCGAAGAGATTAGTGCTGAACATTGAACTGGTTAACCAGCCTGCAAACAGTCCGGATCTGAATGTGCTTGACCTAGGTTACTTCGATCCAATCCATTCAACACCAAAAAGCTCCAAAGAATATTGATGAATTAATTGAAGCAGTTGAAACCAGCTTTCAAGAATTAGAAAAATCAAAGTTGAACCACATTTTCCTGACATTGCAGGAGACAATGGAATAAATAATTTTAGCTGATGGTGGCAACAATTACAGGCTTCAGCATATGTCAAAATCACAGCTAGAAAGAAAAGGAATACTTCCAACTTAAATTTTGCTATCAGAAGAATTGAAAAGTAAATTAACACAATGTAATAAATAGTTAGATGTTTTAGATTTTTGCGTTATTTTTTTGTGTATTTATTTAATCATACATTATAAGAATATACGTACAGTCAATTGTCAATTTAATTAAGTATAATTATTTAGTTTACCTGTATTTCCTTTCAAAAGTACTACCTTATAAAACTTGAAACTTGTATGCACCAAGTATTTCCGACCCAACTGAAAAATTTTGTGCACCAACTATTTCTGACGGGAGGTAGTATATATCTTCACACTCATCCAGTGGAATTGATCACTTTCTGAGGAAATAGATTACGAAGCTTTCGCATATATTAGATTAGAACAAGACAAATCGTGCATCGATTCATAGTGATATATTTCTATTTGATATATACTTCTGATATATAAAACAAAGTCAGCCTTTTTTTGAATTTTTAAGTTGAGAATTGATTATTTGTGTGGCACTATATCTTAGTGAACCGCTTGTGGTGATTGTTAACACCCTCCCCCTGCATGGCCACGAGGTGATTTAGGCGGAGAGATACATAAGCAACCAGAATGCAATCCCACAATTCCCTCTTTCCTTGATCTCTTTTTCGTCCGGACAGCATAGGGTAAGACCTATATTTTTGTCTCTTCGTAAATGAGGAGTTAGGGCACCCCCTCGCTCAACATTAGTTAAGGTTAGCTAGTTTTATTTGTAAAAGCTATCACTTGTAAATTATTTTTGTAAAAATATTGTAATATTTTCTAGTAAAAAATCAATAGTTAGTTATATGTCTTATATATTACCATTGTGTCGTGCGTTGTTGTTGTTTTTTTTTTGTGTCTACCATAAATGTCTGCATTAAAGAACGAAGTGGGCCTGAGGACGAAAAAGGTTCCAACCAAAATGCTACCAGAGTGAAGACGTCTTCTTGAGAGAATGAGGAAGCCACACGCCCACATCCAACATCTCAGGTATGTTTTTTCTCTTGATAGTCAGACCCTAATGACTAGCCCGTCGTCACATGATCATGGGACCGTTTTTATAACATTTAGTGTAACATCTGGGTCGACCACACACCAGTGACCGGCTTATATTTGTATTATTTTGATAGCTTGTCTTGTTCTAATTTAATATAGATTAGACAAACCGTCTGCATTATTTGGATTCTTTCGGAACAGTTCTCATTTTGAATGTGATTTTCACAACGTTTCCGTCGATATAAACTCCGACCTCTTTCAGGTGTATCTTGTCGAACAAGCGTGTGCCCGTTGCGCAGTGGTTAGATTACTTGGACAAATGAATTATAAAAGTTATATTTTCCTGAAGGTTAAAGATTCAATTCTCTATGTGAGTGACGGGAAATACAATTACGAATAATTTATGATCTTTATCCCGTCATGGCTGATGGAACGAAAGCACGCAACTTCGTGAATTAAAAGGTTACGTTCGAAACTCAGTCCAAACACCCGAGTTCGACAGAAACATTCCCGAGTTCGACAAGTTACAGCTGGAAAAGGGCGGGGGTTACATCGACCGAAACGTTGTGAAAATAATACTAAATATGAGAACAGTAGTCCGATTCTCATCTAAAAAATTCAGAAACATAAAACAAACCGCGTATTAATTTATGTGTAATATATGTCTATATGATATATATAAATATATAATGTATATATATATATATATATATATATATATATATATATATATATATATATATAATACAAAGTTAGCCTGTTTCTGAATTTTTTAATTGAGGATTGTCTATTTGCATTATTTTGAATTTTTCGAACTACTGTTCTCATCTTGAGTGATATTTTCACAATGTTGTAGTGGGTGTAACCACCGAAATTTTCCACGTGTGTCTTGTCCAATTCAATTAAAATAATTAAGTGTCAAGTAGGTATAAAAACCAGAAAAATATACATGAATTTGATTAATATTAAGTGGAACTCCTTGTAAGTAGTATTTCTGATAGAAATTATAAAATACAAAAGCAGTGGAAGTACAAATAACAGAAATAAAAAAAAAATGAAATATTTTGAAAGTTTCTAGAAGTTGCATAAACAAAAGGAAACAAACAAAAACACCAAAAATAACTTCGGTTTCAGTGTTAACAATTAAATTTAGAAAGGGTATGCAAATTGCTAAGAAGGTGTGATTTATAATGCCTACAATTAAATGTTTTGTGTTTTTTTATTTAGGAGTTTATCTCTGTCGTTAAATCTAGTAAAATATAGGATATTATATAGCATTCTAAAACTTTTGGAAATAACCTGATTTGGCAGTATTTTTAGTTTTCCTGTGTTTTTTTTTTTTACTTATTTAATTTTGTCATATTTTATCTAAAACTTTCTCTATAACAATGCATATAACGAAGATTATTTTCGCTTCGTCAACCAGTGAAAGAAAGCGTTATTTACTGCCACATTCTGAGACTGGATGTCTTCTGGTCCTTATAAAATGCCTGTAACGGACGAACCGAGAATAGATGATGCGTGCCTGGCACCTCTTGGAACAGGGAAACGCAGTTTGTTTAAGAGAGAAGGCGAGATGGAATGTCAGTTCCATTACAGCTCGTAATGTTTTTGAGGACCCCAGGAGACAAATTCGTTCCTTCATTTAAATATAATCAATAATTCATACTGACACAGGCAGAATCGCCCACGTGTCACACACATATTAACACACGTAACGAGAGTTTATGACTTTGTGTTCATGCTAATATATGTATGAATACACATTTAGTTTAAAGAACATATCTATCTTCACACTCATCCAGTGGAATTGATCACTTTCTGAGGAAATAGATTACGAAGCTTTCCCATATATTAGATTAGAACAAGACAAATCGTGCATCGAATCATAGTAATATATGTCTATTTGATATATACTTCTAATATATAAAACAAAGTCAGTCTTTTTTTGAATTTTTGAGTTGAGGGTTGATTATTTGTGTGCCACTATATCTTAGTGACCCGCTTGTGGTGGTTGTAAACACCCTCCACCTGCATGGACACGAGGTGATTTAGGCGGAGGAATACATATGCAACCAGAATGTAATCCCACAATTCCCTCTTTCCTTGATCTCTTTTATCGCCCGGACAGCATGGGGTTAGACTATATTTTTGTCTCTTCGTAAATGAGGAGTTAGGGCACCCCCTCGCTCAACATTAGTTAAGGTTAGCTAGTTTTATTTGTAAAAGCTACCACTTGTAAATTATTTTTGTAAAAATATTGTAAATTTTCTAGTAAAAAAATAAATAGTCAGTTATATTTCTTATGTCATTGTGTCGTGCGTTGTTTTTTTTTTTTTGTGTGTGTCTACCATAAATGTCTGCATTAAAGAACGAAGTGGGCCTGAGGACAAAGAAGGTTCCAACCAAAATGCTACCAGAGTGAAGACGTCTTCTTGAGAGAATGAGGAAGCCACACGCCCACATCCAACATCTCAGGTATGTTTTTCTCTTGATAGTCAGACCCTAATGACTGGCCCATCGTCACATGACCGTTTTTATAACATTTAGTGTAACATCTGGGTCGACCACACACCAGTGACCGGCTGATATTTGTATTATTTTGATAGCTTGTCTTGTTCTAATTAAATATAGATTAGACAAACCGTCTGCATTATTTGGATTCTTTCGGAATAGTTCTCATTTTGAATGTGATTTTCACAACGTTTCCGTCGATATAACCTCCGCCCTCTTTCAGGTGTATCTTGTCGAACAAGCGTGGGCTCGTGGCGCAGTGGTTAGATTACTTGGACAAATGAATTATAAAAGTGATATTTTCCTGAAGGTTAAAGATTCAATTCTCTATGTGAGTGACGGAAAATACAATTACGAACAATTTATGATCTTTATCCCGTCATGGCTGATAAAACGAGAGCACACAACTTCCGTGAATAAAGGGTTACGTTCGAAACTCAGTCTAAACACCCGAGTTCGACAGAAACATTCCCGAGTTCGACAAGATACAGCTGAAGAAGGTCGTAGGTTACATCAACCGAAACGTTGTGAAAATAACACAACAGATGAGAACAGTAATTCGATTCTCATCTAAAAAATTCAGAAACATAAAACAAACCGTGCATTGATTTATGTGTAATATATGTCTATATGATATATATATATATATATATATATATATATATATATATATATATATATATATATATATATATATATATATAGCTTAGAGCGTTAGATGAAAAGAGCAAGCTCAATTCTATGAGAGGAGACTTATCTGGACATTATAAAGCTCAACAATATCAATGGCGCTTATATATGAAGACAATAGGAGTTGAAAATGAAGACACAGAACTATATATTGATGGATATAGATTGGTTCATTTATTCAATAAGGGAATACAATCGATTACTGTTTTCATCTTGAGTAATATTTTCACAATGTTGTAGTGGATGTAACTCCTGAAATGTTCCAGGTGTATCTTGTCCAATTCAATTAAAATAATTAAGTGTCAAGTAGGTATAAAAACCGGGAAAATATACATGAATTTGATGATTATTAAGTGGAACTGCTTGTAAGTAGTATTTCTGATAGAAATTATAAAATACAAAAGCAGTGGAAGTACAAATAACAGAAATAAAAAAATGAAATATTTTGAAAGTTTCTAGAAGTTGCATAAACAAAAGAAAACAAACAAAACAAAACACCAAAAAGAACTTCGGTTTGGGTGTTAACAATTAAATTTAGAAAGGGTATGCAAATAGCTAAGAAGGTGTGATTTATAATGACTACAATTAAATAATGTTTTATGTTTTTTATTTAGGAGTGTATCTCTGTCCTTAAATCTAGTAATTTATAAGTTTTCATTAAAGCATAAGTAACAAGGTGAATTTTAAGGATTGACAAGTAATAGTTTTCCTTACAATATTCCATTTTACAATTGGTGTTACGTTTAATTGGTTACTTCTCGATAGTTTACAGAGAGTGATATTTTCATTGCATAGTTAGGATTATTGAAGGAACATTTATGGCCGGTTCAACATACACATCCAAACACCCGGGCAATGCCGGGCTGAAATGTTAGGATATATATAGAAGTGAATGTGTCTATCTGTGTGTACGTGTGTCTGTCTGTGTACATTTCCCTACGCAATAACTCAATTTTCAGTCTACAGACTCGAAATTTGATATACAGGCTACTGAGATTTGGGAAAATCTTTATAACCCGTTTTCAGCCAGAAATTTTGCTATTAAGGGGTCAAAGATCAATGATTTGACTTTTGAGAACTCTAACAAACTCCTCTGACAATTTTGGGTTCAAACGATTGAAATTTTAGATATAGGTTCCTTGGACATTGATCTATCTTAATAATCTGATTTGAGCCCAAAACGATAAATGTTAAGGGGTCATAATAGGGGTCAAAGTTTTAAAAAAGTTGACCTCTGCGGTCTCTACCAAATTACTCAGACAATTTCTGGTCTAAACATTTGAAATTTTACATAAAGGCTATACAGAGATAGGGCAAGCTTTTTAATCGGTTTCAGTCGAAAATTTGAGCTACCAATATATAAATGTAAGTATGTATGCATGTCTGCCTAAAACTTTCGACAGGGGCGACGAATTTTCACAAGATCAGTATCGTTTTCAAGCTCGACCCTTCAGACGACAAATACCGAAAGATTGGTTAAAAGCATTTATTTCTTCACCCTAAATTAGGCACTTTTCTACAGGGAGGAGTCGCTTTTTTCACCAATATCTTCGAAAGTCATCCCCTTCTTTTCGATTGTCTAGCCTTAATTTAAACCTCCGTCACTTCCGGTTTGGTGGCGGTCGTAACAGCAAAGACGTCAAGTTTTTTCCCGTTCTTTTCCTCCTTTTCGGTACGGGTTCGATCCTGCCTTCCTACTACCACTTTTTTTTTTTTTTTGCTCAACACACACCTCCAAACACCCGGGAAACGCCGGGCTAAAATGCTAGTATATATATATATATATATATATATATATATATATATATATATATATATATATATATAAGTGAAATTGTCTGTGTTTGTATATTCTCCTACCAAACTACTCTTTTTTTAGTCTACAGACGCGAGATTTGACATACTTTGAGATACTGAGATTTGGGAAAATCTTTTGAATTGGTTTTCGGCCAGAAATTTGGTTGTCAAGGGGTCAAAGTTCAACGATTTGACCTTTGAAAACTCTACTAAACTCCTCCACTAATTTCTGGTCTAAACATTTGAAATTTTAAATATGGGTTACTTGAACATGCATCAAACGTTTTAAAATGATTTGAGCCCAAAACAATAAATGTTAAGCGGTGAAAATTGGGGTCAAATTTTTGGAAAAATTGACTTCTGCAGTCTCTACCAAATTGCTGAACCAATTTTGGGTGTAAACATTTGAAATTTTACATAAAGTATATTCAGACATAAAGCAAACATTTTAATTTGTTTTTGGCCGAAATTTTGGCTGCCATGAGGTCAAAATTCAAAAGATTTGACAGGGTTGACTTTTGCAGACTCTGCCAAACTCCTCCACCAATTTGGAGTCTAAACACTTAACATTTTAGATGTAGGGTTTTTTTTGGGGGGGGGGTTACATGGAGGTCACCACTATCAAGGCCCAGAGCCAATCGAGGATAAGGGTTAATAGGTATACATATACATTAGTCATTGTGATTTTAGCGTAGTAAACATTAGTGGAAATTTTATAACTTGGATTACTTAGGGGGACGGTTCAATAAGAACTTGATAACATTGGACTTGAAGACAATCAGATTGTAGTCAGCTGGAAAGCAGGCAAACGGAATAGAGTTCCACAGGCGAGCAGTTCTAAGAAAGAAGTCTTGTTCATGGAGTCTACGTTTAGGTATAGGCACAGATAAAGAGCGTGGTAAAATGTTGACAGTGGTTCTGGCTAGACGAGTGTTTTTCATGAAAGTCTGGCGAGGGGGGACCATGGATTGAAGCTCAGATTAGCGCCTGCCATGAAAATAACGATAAAGCAGGGACAGGCTCGCTACGTCTCTTCAGGGAGAAAGAGGTTGCAGGGAAGAGAAAAGGGCATCCCCCACTAAACTACAAAGTCTATTTTGAATTCTGTCAAAACAGGATGAGCTGCTTCTAGCAGCTCCTGCCCAGATGTGGCAACAGTATTCCATCCTTGGCCGAACCTGCCTTTATATAGGTAGAGAATTGCATCAGGAGTGAGATATCTATTGGAGTGGTTGAAAGATCCCACCATTTTCCAGCGACTTTGGCAATGGATTTAATATACGTGTTCCATTTCAGATTGGGGGTACAGGTCAAGCCCAGAAGCTTGTCAAAACATGAAGCCGCCTCAAGACGAGAGCCATTCATTTCGATTGATGGCAGCTGGGCAACAGAGCGTTGATGATATAAAGATAGAAGCTTGGTTTTAGATGCATTAAAAGTAACCAGCCACTTTTTCTCAAGATCAGACGACATTATGACTATGTAACGTATAATGGTTTTTAAAAAGTCATACAATGATGAACCTATCGATTTGTTTTTTTCTTTTCTAATAAAGTAAGAAACTTCGCTTGAAACGTTACGTATGATATGTATACAGAGTGGAACGATAAATTTGTCGTCCTAAATAAAACAGCACTACAACTTTATTTTAAAATTGTATTGAAGAAATTAATTCAGGATTGATACAATTGTGTAGTAATGCTGGCATCTATTCAATCTAACCGCCTTCAGACTCAATCACCATCTTGATACGGGTCCGGAACTGGGAGCATGCCTTTTCCACACGCGCTGATGGGAGCTCGGCGGATTTTAAGTAAAGTTATTTTCTTTGCTAAACATTTTGAATTAGTTTAATATTTAAATTAAGTTTATGTCTTTATGTTTTATATATATTTAATGAATTATTTATAATTTCGCCTTTAATTATGTTTTGTCTAACTATTTTTAAATAGTTAACTTATTGTAAATCTGCTTATAAATTGTGTTGATACGTGCGTTCATTTTAATTGTCTTTTTTATTTTAATATTTTTAAATAAACAACCGTAAACCTGTCTATTGTACATCTATTTTCTGTATTTATAATCATTTATATTTTTCATATAATAAATAATTGTAAATCTATCGATATTACTAACTGCGTTGTCTAATCAATAATCAATATATTTTTATTTTTTATTTTTTATTAAGGTTTTTTGATTAAATTGTAAATATATGTTAAGTGCGTCATTCTATTAACATTTGTGACAATTTTATTGATCTACTAGCTGTAAGATACGCTTAAATATGTTATTTTAATTCATGTAAATTACGCATTTATTATTTTAAAGAAAAATCTTTATCGATTATTATATTGAATATAGTAGTGAGATCAGAACTAAACTTATAAATACGAGCTTCGGGGCGAAGTCAATATAAACCGTATTCATCGTTTGAAAAAAAAAACAGCAACAACAAATGTAAATTTATAAGCGATAAAAATAAAACAGTAAAGTCATCCAGGGTTCGTATCCTAACGGTTAAGGCGCCGGACTGTGGTAAACATAGTCTGGAGTCCGATCCCTAGAAACAGTTAAGCTACGCTGATGACAGTTAGTTAACTCGAAACACGCATGTACGTAGATTACTGTTTTAAAGATAATGAATAAATATATATATATATATATATATATATATATATATATATATATATATATATATATATATATATATATATATATATATATATATATATATATATGATAACCAGTGATCGTCGAAAACAAAATGCAAGCAAGAGAGCAAGCAAAGTCCACCGAATTTTAAAATTATATAGATTTTTTATGAGTTACTTCTTTTTTCATTTTATTTCTTTTTTTACGTTGTCATTTTTTTTTCGGTTTTTTTTTTGTGGGCTTTTAATTGTTTTTTTTTCTTTTTTTTCACAGCTTTTGTTTATATTTTAGTCTGTGGTCTTTCCATCTGTCGTCTTTCAAGTCAAAACCACCTGGACGGCGCATATTCCCGCATAGCAAAGTCATAGTAGTGTCGGTAATCTAACTTATTCCATCCTCCCGAGGAAGTGGAAAAACGACGTGGTTAGAGCTTCAACAAGCACCTGCACGAGTTTCGCTAATCAAGAATACAATGGACGAAATTCTTTGGGGGAGTAAATTTAATTAAGAAAGTCAACAGTAATTACATTGCAAATAAATGTTGCGGAGGCTCTAATTTGTTTTTATATCTTTTAGTTCTTTCGTTATTATATAAATAACAGTTTATAGAAAATAGTTTCTTAAAGAGAGAGTGCTTTCCGATTGGGAGATGGGGGAGTGTCCCGCCAGTCACCATGATAATGTTTGCATATAAGGATACAAGGACAATGAAATTTTATGAAAATCATAAGGAAAGCTTAAATGGGAACCAAAGACAGAAGAAAACATAAACAAAACAAAAAAAGGCAAAAAAGGTAAAAAAAAAAAAAAGCTTATATAAGATAAAAAGAAAGGAGAAAGTTTGGTGAAAGACAAAGAAAAGACGAAAGCGTGGATGAAAGAACCAAAGACAGAAGAAAACTTAAACAAGAAACAAAGAATAAAGAGATCAAGAAAGCTTAAATAAGAAAGAAAAAAAGGAAATATTCTTGAATGAGAGATAAATAGTAAATATTTAATGAGAAATAAACTGCGGAAAACTGTGAATGAGAGAGGACGAAAAAATTAAATAAGAAACAAGGAAATAAGAAAACTTGAATGAGAATTTAAATATAAGAAAGTTTGCATGAGAAACAAAGGGCTGGGGTATCTATCACTAGCATCTCCCTCTTGGATAAAGTAAAAACAAAAAGAATTTTAAATCTAATACGTCCCTCTTTGTCAACAAAGTTCCAACCCCTGTCCCATCGCCGCAATGTTGCATTTCTGTGCATTCTTTCGAAATATTTTAATAAAATGTGCTCTGATGAACTCGTTGCACTTGTGCCCCCCTCGACGTACATATCCCCGACAAACCCGCTTAGCAGCAAAATCTCACCCCTTCACTGTTGAGGTCTCTAAATATCAGAAAGCTTTATACTCTAATAGTTTCTTTCCTCAAACAGCTAGATTTTGGAATTCCCTTCCTGCCACCTGCTTCCCTGACTGTACTGATATGCAGAAGTTTAAATGTAACGTAAACCAACATCTTGTTAATCTTTCTTAGGCACGGTCTCAAATAGAGGCCCCTTTACATCCAAGTGGTGATATGGCTTGTTAGGGGTGAAGGTAAGTTTAAAAAAAAAAAAACTTAAATGAGAAACAAAATTAAAAAGAAATATTTAATGAAAAATAAGAATTAAGGAGTGAGACCAATGAAAAAAAAGAAACAAACAAACAAGGGTACTTGATTGCAAGACAAATAATAAAAAATACTGAAACACAAATAAAAAAAAGCCATTTTAATAAGAGACAAAGACGTAAATAATAAAAAAGAAAATAGAGAGAAAAATGAAAAAATATTGAATGAGAAACAAAAGGCATTCAAATGAATGACATCAATGGGGAAACTTGAATTAGAGACAAATCAAATTAGAGAAGAAATCGTAAAAGGGAGACAATGAACGAATTTAGCTTGAAAGGGAGACAAATATTAAAGAAATTTATAAAGAGAGACAATGAAAAAATAAAGCTTTATGAACAACAATAGGGATTAAATAAGAGACAATAAACGAATAAAGCTTGAATTAACTACAAATAGTAAAACTTGAATTGGATACAATTAACCTTGAATTAGAGACAAATCTTAAAGAAATCGTAAAATGGAAACAATGAACGAATTCACCTTGAAAGAGAGACAAATAACGAATAAAACTTGAAGTAGAAACAAATAAAAAGGCTTAAAAAAAAAAACAAATAAAGAAATCGTCAACGAATATTAATACAGTCAGAGGAAAAGGGGACCCGGGGAAATTCCAAAGTCTAGCAGTTCGAGGGAAGAAACTATTAGAGTAGAAGGCTTTCTTGCATTTATGGATCTCTAAAGTGAAAGGGTGAGATTTTGCTGCTTGTCGGGTTAGTCGGGCGTATGTATTTGCCATTGCCGCTAAAACAAAGCAAGGTGAAAATAGCGGACAATGACATTACGTTAGGTAATCGTATATCTCCGTTTCTGTATTGATCGGTTTGTAGCATCTATGACTGGTTAGATGATACGCCCCCTGCTGGTTAAACTTTGAACTATTCGATATCAAAGAATTGTAATCCAAACTAGAAAAAATGTCTCACTAGTATTGAAAAGGGAAATCAAGGATAGCAAAGATCGTTTAACTAAATAACGTCCAAGTCAACATTATTAAAAAGTTGTTAGCAAAGACATCCGGTGTTGCTCGGAAATGAACGCGGCAACCCGTGTAAACATTGTTAGGTACTCAATTAATATACATTTATATTTTCTTGGATTATTATATTAAACTGATCTCATCTTACGGTTCTGAATTTGGTAGATGAGAATTGATTGTTTATATTATTTGTATCCATTGAACAAATGTTCTTATCTTATTTGTACAACGTTTCGGTCGGTGTAACCTTCGACCTTCCTCAGGAGCACAAGCTGTCATGTTTAGCAAGGATACCAAACAACTTATGTTCTCATATTGAATGTTATTCGTACAACTTTTCGATCGATGTAACCTGCGACCTTCCTCAAGTGCATAAGTGGCCAGGAATGTCGGAGGTTGCATTGAATGAAACGTTGTACAACTAATACTGAAGATGAGAACATTAGCCCGATTAATGCAAATGATCTCAGGGTTCTTATTTTTAGATGGGGGCTGATTGTTTGTATTAGTTGTTTTCATCGGACTATTGTTCTCATTTTGAGTGTTATTTGGGCAACAAGAAGTCTTTTCTTTTCCAAGATGGCGACCAGCACGCCTGAAGAAGGACGGAGGCTACACTGACCGAAACGTTGCCCAAATAACACTCAAGATGAGAACAGTAGTCGGAAGAATGTAAATAAAATCAATTCTCATCTCCAAAATTCAGAAAGAAAATGTCGTTAAACCGAGTTTCACTGCAGATCTAAAAATATCGAATTTGGTGCTAAGTTTGCTGGAAAAAATATTCGGATCATTTTGCCACCTGGCTCCTGATGCAATCCTCTACGGATGCAAAAATCCAACACGTCTTAAGGTAGAGTACAATAATTCGATCAAGACAAGTAATACAAACAAATGATGTCATCTTGAAGAAGGATAGGAAAAAGATTAAAACTCTTAAACTAATGCCATATTTATTTCTTATACCCGTCCTGGAACAGGTATTCAACTAGTACATATTACTGCGAAAATCAGTGAGCATAATTTTCGCACTAGTTACGTTCGAGTACTCATTCCCTGATAAAAGAATGGAAAGCAATATTACATTTTTTTTAACCAATCAATCAAGCTTTGAAAATTAACATATTTACATGACAATAAAATATATTATTTGTATCATTCGAACTGCTGTTCTCATTTCGAATGTTACTATTATAACACTTCGGCCGATGTACCCTTAGACCTTCTTCAGGCGTATCTCATCGAACTCAGCAATCTTTCTGTCGAATAGTTTAATCCACGTAGTGTTCGCACTGGGGACTATTCCTTCAACCTCCAGAACAGTGTCAGTTAGCTCTGAATTTTACCTAGTACTTTATTCGTTGTGCCTTGGGTCCTTATTCAGTTTTAAGTAATATTCTTCTGGGGGTAGAATATATTAATCCTCAATGAGGCGATACTAAGAATACAATTGCGAATTACTGAAGACTTCTATCAGGTCATGGCTGACCGAACAAGACCATGATACCAACATGGATTAAATAATGGGTTCCATTCCGAATTCCATATAGATTCCCAAGTTTAACAAAAAATTCTCAGAGCAACAAGATATGGGAAGCGGGGTGTTAAGATTACTGTTCTCATTTTGAGTGTTATTCGCATAAGTTTCGGCCGATGTATCCTCCCGCCTTCATCAAGTGTAACTTGTCGAACTCTGGAATCTCTTTATAAAATTCAGGTTTTACTGATAAAACGCCATATAAAAATCAGTTTCAAGTGACACTCTTTTGAAGTTTGAAGGTTCAATCCTCTGTGCGGGCGATACGAAGGATAAAATTGCGAATTGCTAAAGACTTCTAGCCGGTCGTAGCTGACAGAACGAGAGAATGCTACCCCCGTGGATTAAATAAAGGATTCCGTTCAAAATACCGTGTAGATTTCCGAATTCGACAGAAAGATTAAAGATACACCTGATGAAAGTGGGAACTTACATCGGCCGAAACGTCGTGCAAATAATACTAAAGATGAGAATAATAGTTCGAATAATTCGAATAATACCATAGATGTGGTGCCTCTGAATGTTTGTCAGCGCATCCAACTGAAAAAAAAGCTCTATATCATGATTCAACCTAATCTTTCTCTATGAGAAATCCAGTGTTTCTATTCATTTTGTACTACCAGGGGCGCCCGACGTTGAGCGGTCATAAAATATGCTTAAATATGATATTAAATATGATATTAAATATGATATTTTCATTTATCAGATTTCATACATACTATTCTAGAGACAATTCGCTATCGATTATTTCATGTGATATTGTACCCAATATATAATCAAAAATAAAAAATAAAAAATGACTTGGGCGCCATCAGCTAGAATCGAAATTGTAACCGAAAGCAAAATTTGTAACGTTCCAGCCTATGACGTTACCACGTGAGCTATCATCAGTCGAATAAAAATAAACTAATATTAATCTAAAAAAATGCATAAACGTTTGCGCATGTGTAGAAGAGATGTTTAAGTGACTTACGCTTGGCAAGTTCTATTTTTTTTTTTTTTTTCAATTTTGACCGCCGTTTTGACAAAAGAATGCTACAAACGGTCCGCAAAAATGCAATAATTTGAGCCACTCGCACGCGCGCACACACACACACACACACACACATACACGCACACACACGCACACACACACACAACACACACACGCACAACCACCAACGCAAGCGTATATGGGAGTACACACATCGAAAAAACACACAGGCACAAAAAACACACGCACAAATTAAAAAACACAAGCACGCACATACACACGGACGCACACGCACACACACACACACACACGAACACACACAAACACGCAAACAAACACACGCACACAAACGCGCAAAAAAAACACACGCACGCGCGAAAAACACACACACGCAACAAAAAAACACACACACGCACACACAGAAAAACACAAACACGCACACACAAACGGAAAAGTACACGGACACACATACTAAAAGGGAATTAATTAAAATGAATGTTTAAAAGAATATGCAAATTAGATCTTTTGCCGATGAATGCAATTCCCCGACTCATATATAATAAAGTATTTTCTTTTGAAATAAATAGAAGAAATGGTTTTTAATATGAATACACACACAAAAAAAAAACAAATTTATAGGAGTACAGGTATAGATGATAGAAATTAAAGAATATGAACAACAATGGTATTGTATAACGTAGTTTTCATTCTTTCCCGAGCAACGCCTGAATATATGCTAGTATGTTTATATTTGTACTAAAAATACCCGTATCAGAACTTGATATGAATTGTATTAGCTTTTAATTTTACTTTTTCTGCTTTTTGGGGGGTGTTATTCTGAGAGAACATCCCTTCTAAATGATAAAACTTACAAAAATTGCTCATTTTACTTACCGTGTTGCTAAGAATACGTATCCAATAATTCATAATAATTTGACGTGGAACAATTTTGTTTGTATAAATGTTTTTGTATCGCGCTTATTTCAAAGGGTGCTTTTTTCTTACGCATGGAGACAATTCTGTGGGGAAAGGCACCCGCAGCAAAAGGGGGGAAAAAATGTACCTGTATTACTCACTGTGTTGCCTTGAATATATATTCTATAATTCATAATCAGTTCATTAGTTTATTCCTCTATCCAGTGTCAGAACAGAATTTAGACTGTTAACGATTATGCTTACACTCTGGTGCCTTACTACAAATACTTGCCTCACGACTCGGACACTTTAGAAGAACGATATGAAATAAAATTCGGTTTTAAATTTTGAAAAACATGCCACAGAAACGTATGGAATACTTCAGACTGCTTTTGGACCATCTTGCATGAACCGAGCATCAGTTTCTGAGTGGCATAAGACAATCAAGGAAGACAGGAAGTCTGTAAGGGATTATAAGAGGTTAAGGAAAAGTAAAGAAGTCAGAACACCAGAGTTGATTCGCCACTAGCTGTTCACTTAAAGATAATTCATAAAACTTGATCAGTGATCTCATAAGATAACACAATAAGATACTAAATTTTCAAGAGTCTACAACAATTTTAAATGCGTGTATAAAAAAAAGTCTGGAAACTTATTGAAGACATCTCGTAAATGCTTATTTATTTATACATCTACTATTATATGAAAGGAACGTGTGTGTGAGTTCGTTCCCCATGCATTCGAAAACGGCTGGGTCGATTTTTATAAAATTTCACATAAAGTACTTTATGTACCTGGTAGTGTTATATATATATATATATATATATATATATATATATATATATATATATATATATATATATATATAATATTAAGTGAACTGTTTAGAAAAAAAACATAATATTCGCATGCTTGTTCCAGTTTCTGTATGATTTAAAATATAATATTCATGCATATTTTACCACCTGACAACGCCGGGTAGACAGCTAATATATCTTTGTCCGTCCGTCTCCATATTTTCAAACTCTATCTCCCCCGAAACTAAAAGCCGCAAAGCTGAGCTAGGGGCCTAAAACGATTGGATTTTTTACGGACCGTTCTTTTATTCGTCTTCAAAATTAATTTTAAGGGGTCAAAAATGGGTCATAATTGAAGAAATCGTTAAACATTTTGTACATTCTACTTAGTTAATTTTTATTTTTTAATCAGTTTCTATGCGTGTCATGTCGGTACAGTGCAGTGGTAACGTCACCAGCTTTGTATGCTGCGGTTTTGCTTCCGGTTTCGATTCTAACTAATGATACCTGAATACTTTTTTTAAACTCTTAAAATCACGACTCGAATAATATATACGAAATCGGGACAAATTAAAATATCATATTTAAGCGTATTTTACAACCGGGTAAAGCCCTCCCCAAGAAACACGCGCGCGCATATATATATATATATATATATATATATATATATATATATATATATATATATTATGACAGCCCCTTTAAGAAATTCGTTTCTTATCGTTGAGCACTTTCAGTTGAATTAAAAGTCCGTCAATTTAGCTCTTATGCGTAGATCATCGTATAACGATTAGATCACTGTCTGCCTGACGTAAATGAACACTTAAAATTAACATGTTTAAAATTCAACGTTATTTCAAGCGGTTAATGGTAGCCGAATGGATTAGGTCTCCGCTAATCGAGCCAGAGATGTCTCGTGATACGGTGTTCGAATCGTTCGACTGGTAGTAATCGTGACACCCTGCACTGAAAAATCCCGAAAGGATGAAACACTAGTGTCTGTAGGTATTTAATCATTATAGTAGAAAATAATTATATATATATATATATATATATATATACATGGTTTCTCTCTTTTGTTTTATTTTACTTCTGTCAAAGTTCTCAGAAATCAAGGGGCCCACAACAACCTGGGGTTAGCACTTGAACTCTATATGAGATACATAGATATTCGAATGTTCCATTTAAGTTCTTTATCTCTCAAACACTGAGTTAGTAAATAAATTCAGAACATAATTTTCCTCTCCCTAATGAACCATTTTCATACGTTGTAGTATATCTTTCGTTTTGGTCTCTTGGTCTTACTGGATTCCAGCACAAGAATTTATCTAGTCTGGTGGAGTATCCAGCTTCGTGCTGTTACTTTAGGTAATATCACTTGGAGAATGTGCACCATTCCTCGTAAAAGCTAATGTGTGTTAACCATAGTGATGAGATCTTATTTGGGCTGCGAATACAAAATGTGATTTTGAATATTTGGTCAGGGTTTACTTCTTTGGAAAAAGTATCCTCATGCCAGATTTTTCTGACAAACCCCTGTACAGAGAGAACGAAGACACTCGAGGAAAGTGTCTAGTAGGCATTCAAGTTCTCTCCTACACATATATTTTTTTCTCTTTTTATATTTTTTCTCTACCCAGATCTTTTTTATTTATAGTTATGTCTCGGAAGTAGAGTGAAAAGCACATTTTTTTTTCTTTTATTAATATTATTTTTTTTCCTTGTAGACATTTTTGTGAATTATTCCATGGATTTCTGCTTTTGGATTATTATGGACCATCTTCTTCCAATTACGGGATTTCCTTGGATTTTACTTGTACAAATGGAAATTCTTTTAACTTTCTTGAAGTTTTACATTTGGATTTTACCGTCACTGGATTTTTTATCTTCCACCAGACTATCCATTCATGTGTAATCACCTTTTTCTTTACCATATTCCCTCTGCTTCACTTTTTTTGTTTTCAAGTAAGATCTTTGACTTACTTGTTGTTTCATCAAATACTTCTGCAAGCAAAATCCGATCCCGCATTTTGCTAATTCCTACCCTCTGATGAGAAGGAGAGTATTTCTTCGAAACTCCGCGGATTAAGGACTATCCATTAATCTAGTTTTTCCTTTTCAGATTAAATATGTTTTTAACTCATTTCAAAGTGTTTTTTAACATATTTTATTAACTGTTTGCTCATATATATATATATATATATATGCGCGTGCGTGTATATGTGAATTGTTTGGTATTAAGCCTGTTGTTGTATCCGTTGGACTTTAGCGAAGACATCGATAAGTCAAGAGATGTGCCGATAACTATAAATAGAAAATGTACTTTGAAATAATATACGTTCGTTTTAAACTACGTTTAAAATCAATGTTTTCCATTTCCAACATATCTGGTAACGTGTTGTACGTTGTCGTCTCATGTACAATAACAGTACATAAGCGTCGAAGTCGGCTGTTTTTCAAAGTAATAGGCAATTACGAACGTCAGTGTAAGGCCGTATATTTATATGGACGATCAGCTTGCATTATCATTTGATCCAAACGTCATAAGATAAGCGCCCATAATTTATTGCGTCTTAGCAAGTCAGCTTTATATAGTTCTATATTTAGATAATTTTCTTTAAATACATGGTTAGCTATATTTAATCTATAAAACTCATTATGTCTGTCTGCCTGTCTGTCTGCCTGTCTGTTTCCATATTTTCAAACTGTATCTCTTTCAAAACTAAAAGTCGCAGAGCAGCGCTTGGGGCCGCAAATGATTGGATTTTTTTAGGGGCGTCGTTTTATGGATGTTTAGCCGGTTAAAGTAGTTTTAAGGGGTCAGAAAAGGGGTTAAAATTAAAAAAATCGTTATACATTTTATACATCCATCATTTCTTTTTAATTTTTAATCAGTTCATATGCATGCTACGTAGGTACAGTGGTAACGTCACCAGCTTTGAATGCTAGTTTCGGTTTCGATTCTAGCTGATGGCACTTCAATACCCTTTTTTTACTTTTGAAATCACGACTCTATAATAATGTATACGAAATCTAGACAAATTAAAATATCATATTTAAGCGTATTTTACGCCCGAGAAAAGCCGCCACCACCCCGCTTGTTTATTTAAGTATATGGTTAGTTAAATTTATATAGTTAAATTTTTAGCTAAATTTATATAGTTACATATTAAGCCAAATTTATATACTTACATATTAAGCTAAATTTATATACTTACATATTTAGCTAAACTCATCGGGTAACATATTCACCTAAATTTATATAGTTACATATTCAGCTTAATTTATATAGTTACATATTCAGCTTAATTTATATAGTTAATTATTAGGTTGAGAAGAAAATGTTTTTGGAACTTTAATTTAGATTTCAAATGATGTATTTTCAAATAAGTTTTTGTTATAATACGTTTACTTTATATATCATTTTGATCATCTGTCTTTGTGTATGCGCATGTGTGTATACAGTTATGTGTGTGTGTGGTGTGTGTGTGTGTGTGTGTGTGTGTGTGTGTGTGTGTGTGTGTGTGTGTGTGTGTGCGTGCGTGTGTGTGTGTGTTTCTCCTTTTTTTTCGGTCGATGCCTCTCATGACGGTTGCATTTCAATCTGGAAATCAAACCATAAATGCTCCAAAAAGACGACTTGTTTATTATTATTTGTAGATAGCCTTTATTCAGGTTCTTCATCTCTTTCTTCTTTTCCATTTCCTTATCTTCATTTTCTTCTTCCTTCTAGGGGGGGAAGAGAGAGAGGAGGGGGAGAGAGGGGGAGAGCGAGGGGAGAGAGAGGGGAGAGAGAGGCGAGAGAGGGAGAGAGAGGAGAGTGAGAGAGAGAGCGAAATAGAGAGGGGGGAGAGAGGAAAATGTTACTCGATCTTCTATAGAACCACTCGTTTACGGAAACCAGCTAACTTGTTAACACAGAAAAGTAGTTGGCACATTGAATGGTGACATCTTTCAACAATGATAATTGTAGAAGTCGACCTTTTCTTCCTTTCGTTGTGACTGGAATAATAGAAACCATTAAAAAGAACAACGAATAATTCCATTATTTGCTCTGTGATTTACTTCAGTTTAACAACAAATATATCGAGAGGAACTTATCTTCCAATCGCAGGATAGTGAAAAACGAAAAGTCTTCCAATGGATATGACGCTTGACATTCAAAAAGGTATCGATCTCTCCTCTTTGCCAATCGATTAGTTGCTATGCTGCAACTTCAGGTACACGTAACTTTAATTTCTAATGGAAATTTACATTATCTTGAATAAACAATTCTTATGTGGATTTTTCCATTCGTAACCGTTATATTATTCAAGTTCGATATATTTGAAAGTTTCGGACCGTGACAACATAAGTCTTATATGAGAGAAAAAACAAATATTTATTAGTGCTAAAATAGTGACACATGAAATAACATTACTGGCCAAGAAAATTGATATTTAATTATAAGGCAATTTATATCTATTTCTCTGTATCTATAAAGCACATTTTTTCTGGGAATATGTGTGTGAGTTCGTTCCCTATGGAATCCGAAACGGTTGGTCCATTTTTTTTTTTTTTCTAATTTCACACAAAGTGTCTGGGAGATAGGTTTTCTTAAAATGTTCTCGGGGAGTTTTCTTAGATAGGTTTTGTATCCGGATACTTCCGATAAGTATCGAAAATCGATAGTCAAAAACATTCGATTAAAGAACAAACAGTTCCATTTTTACTAAAGTCAACGCCCTTATACAGCCTAACATCACAAGTGCATTTGAAAAGTTTTATCATTGCAAAGCATAAGAGCCTGGCGTCATTTCTGCTTTTGGCGCATGTTCATGACAGTGGTTGCTTTATTAAGGACTAACACCGTAAATATCTGAAACAGAGAAATGAAACTTTCAGGTCATGAATGCATAAGTTCAGTCCTCATAACAACGCAATTTGTAACCCCATCTTATCGATTTGGATGGAATGTAAAAAAATAGGAGTCATTACTTTCGGAACGCCTCTCGTATATACTGTCTTTCTATAAATATATTAGATCTATGTTTCTTTCATATATAAACATTTAAACTCTTACAAATATTGAAAATATGTAACTATATATAGTTACATATTTGCAATATTTACATAGTTACATATTTAGCTAAAGTTATATAATTACATATTTGCAATATCTACATAGTTAGCTAAGTTTATATAGCTACATACTAATTTAAGCTGATATATATATATATATATATATATATATATATATATATATATATATATATATATATAAATTATTTTTTACTATAATAATTAAATACCTACAGACACTAGTGTTTCATCCTTTCGGGATTCTTCAGTGCAGGGTGTCACGATTACTACCAGTCGAACGATTCGAACCCCGCGACACGAGACATCTCTGGCTCGATTAGCGGAGGCCGTATCCATTCGGCTACCATTAACCGTGTGAAATAGCGTTGAATTTTAAACATTTTAATTTAAATGTTCATTACGTCAGACAGACAGTGATCAAATCGTTATACGGTGATCTACGCATAAGAGCTAAATTGACGGACTTTTAATTCAACTGAAAGTGCTCAACGATAAGAAACGAATTTCTTAAAGGGGCTGTCATATATATATATATATATATATATATATATATATATATATATATATATATATATATATATATATATATATATATTCATAGCTAAATTTATATAGTTGCATATTTGGTAAGTTTTATATAGTTACTAGAAGAATAGAGGACGGGTAAAATTATTCCCTCGATGGAGAAGTTGGTGCAACACTGTAAAGATTAATGTATGTAAAGTATGTAACTATATAAATTTTTCAAATATTTAACTATATAAATTTTTCAAATATTTAACTATATAAATTTTGCAAATATTTAACTATATAAATTTTGCAAATATATAACTATATAAATTTAGTTGAATGTGTAACTATATAAGTTACGCTAAATATTAATGAAAATAATCTAATATATAAAAAGCTATATGTCTGTATGCCTCCATATTTTCAAACTCTATCTCCTCTGAGACTAAAAGTCGCAGAGCAGCGGTAGGAGCCTCAAATGATTGGATGTTTTATGGACCATTCTTTTATGGGTCTTTAGCCGGTTGAAATAGTTTTTAAGAGGATCAAAAAAGGTCAAAATTGAAAAAAATAATTATACATTTTATCCATTCATCTTAGTTTTCTTGTTAATTTTTGTTCAATTAATATGCGTGTCACGTTTGTATAGTGATAACGTCACCAGCTTTGAATGGTATAGTTTTGCCTTCGGTTTTAATTCTAACTAATGGCACCTAAATACATTTTTTTTAACTTTTGAAATCACAACTCTATAATAATATATAATAATAATAATATATAATAATAATAATAATAATAATAATAATAATAATAATAATAATAATATACGAAATCTGGACAAATTAAAATATCATATTTAAGCGTATTTTAGGACCGGGCAAGCAAGACGCTAGTTAAATCTAATTTATAAAACTCAATATATTTGTTTGTCTGTCTGTCTCCATATCTTCAAACTCTATCTTTTCCGAAGCTAAAAGTCACAGAGCGGCGGTAGGGCGCCTTAAACGATTTAATTTTTTATGGATTATTCTTTTATGTGTTCTTAGCCGGTTAACATAGTTTTTAAAGGGGTCAAAAATTGGTCAAAATTGAAAAAAAAATCGTTACACATTTTGTATATTCATCTTAATTTATTTTTAATCAGTTCATATGCATGTCACGTTGGTACAGTGGTAACGTCACCAGCTTTGAATGCTGCAGTTTTGCTTTCGGTTTTGATTTTAGCTGATGGCATCCCAAATACTTTTTTTTTACTTTAGAAACCACGACTATCATAATATATACGAAATCTGGACAAATTATACACTGCAGATTCAAAATTTAAGATCACTTAAAAATCTTTTTAAAAAAAATTTTTTTTTTTTAAATCTGTTTTAAGTCTTCCGACTTGAGGTTACCAATACTACGATCTAAAATGTTATGGAAACAAAAAATCACATTCCAAAAATGTATTCTTAAAATTTACATTTTTATTAAATTAGGTTTTTTACGCTTGATCAAAATTATAAAACCAAAGAAAAAAATTTGATTAAATTGTACAAAAAGTGTATGAAAACATTCAACAATCAAACTTAATAATGAGTTCTATCTCCACTGCTTTTGATGACTTCAAAATTATTTTATGGCATGCTAGAAGTAAGGGTTTCCATTTAGGTGCGGAGAATCCTGCTCCAGTTTCTGAAGATGGCTTCAGGAAGTTCATTTTTTGTTGAATATTGTTTTCCATATCGATAAACCACTTTTGTCATCCATCCACAAATATTTTCAATTGGGTTCAAGTCCGGTGAGAATCTAGGATGTCCCAAGAGATGGACTCTATTTTCTTGTAGAAATCTCAAGGTCCGTCTTGCAGTGTGGATTGCAGCAGTATCCTGCTGGAAAAAGCATATCTCCCCACACAAACGGTGACCCTCCATCATCAAAGATGCTTTTTGTAGCATGCTAACATAACCAGCTGCTCTCTTACGACCCTGCTCCATCGTCCCTCTGTAAGAAAGGGCACTCCATACTATTACGGACCCTCCACCACTATGACGTGTGGAAAAAAATTCAAGAGGCATTTTTTTTTTTCATGCCAATATCGTTTGAAGCCATCAGGGCCATCTAAATTGAATTTTTTTCTCGTCAGAAAACAGGACTTTCTTCCACTTCTCAACGTCCCAGGTTTGGTATTCACGACTAAATCTTAAGTGGTTTGCTTTGTGACATGGAAGCAATCGAGGAATTTGTTTACGCCTTTTGTTTACCATGCCTTTTTGTTGTAAGTGTCGTCTGCTGGTTATTGGACTGCAATCAGTACCTGTAATCGCCTTAATTTGACTAGAAGAAAGTCCTCTGTCATTCATAACAACCCGTCTGATTCTCCTACTCAATGCAGGAGAAATTTTAGGGGGTCTATCAAAGGATTTTTTTCCATAATTTTCAGTGTTCTTTAGAAAGTTGCAAATAAATGATTTACTGCGATTTACCTTAGCTGCTATCGCTCGCTGTGACAAACCTTGCTTATAGAATCCTAGAATTCGAGAGGGCTCAACTTCAGTTAGTTTTCTTGCTTTAGGCATGATAACACCTTTACACAGTAATTGCTAATATCTAACTGAATTAAAAGAACTAAGAGTTGCCATAAATCTAACAATTTGTACCCTTGGTCTTATAATTTTGATCACGTGTAAAAAGCCTAATTTAATAAAAATGCAAATTTTTAAATAAAAGTTTTGGAATGTACCTTTTTGTTTCCATAACATTTAAGATTGTAGTATTAGTAACCTTAAATCGGAAGAGTTTAAAATCTATCTGTAAAAAAAGGTTTCTTTTCAAAGATTTTTAAGTGGTCTTAAATTGTTGATAAGCAGTGTATCATATTTAAGAGTATTTTACGACTGGGCAAAGCTGGGAACCCTTAGCTAGTTTACTATATAAATTCAGCTAATTATAAAATATAGAAATCTAACTAAATATGTAACTATATAAATTTAGCTAAATGTGTAACCATGTGAATTTAGTTGTCTATGTAACTATATAAATTTAGCTAAATATGAAACTAGAGAAATCTAACTAAATACGTAACTACATAAATTTAGCTAAATGTGTAACCATATAAATTTAGCTATGTAACTATATAAATTTAGCTGTATATGTAACCATATAAATTTAGCTGTGTATATAACTATATAAATTTTCCTCAATATGTAACTATGTAAATTTAGCTGAATATTTAACTAAATAATTTAGTTACCTATGAGGGAAACGATGATGAGGAAACTGAAAAGAAGAAAGAAGTCTAAATCGATTCAACGATGCAGACGCCCTTCTAGAAATGAGGAAGATTCTGAATAAAAGCACCAACCTAATACATAGAACCGATACGCAAGACGGCAATCTGCGTTCAACTGTGTCAAACTGACAACTGTCGCAAACTCTAGACTGTCTCTAAATTGTTCCTAACAGTTGTAAATTTAATATTGTTCCTAAACTTTTCTCGTATGTCGTAAAACTAACTCAAAATATATTGATGTCTATGTCCGGGCCTAACTGCCACACCTTGATAAAAAAATCATGTTTCGGTTGCCTTTTGAACAACTACCTCTCAATTTTCTTTCTTTTGTTATAGTTTTACCTACTTTTTTTCTTATACTTTAGTACTCATGCACTTATGTCACCAGGCTAAAATAATAAACGTTATTATTTTGAAAGCCATTCTTAATAGGGCAGGATGTTTTGTATCTATTCTGTACTTCTACCTAACAATTTAATAAAAAATAAATATCGTCAAAACTTGAATTTAACTTGAAAATACTATTCAAAAAATAGCACGGTAACATAAGTGCACAAGTACCTATACTTCAATAATACTTTGAGCGTGATGTCAATAGTGCTATACATTGTTCATTTTGTAATATCAGAACAAGTCGATCGAGGGATAAATAGTTGGTTGTTCAAGACAAGTGTTCTTGCTAATTCCAAACAAATTATTTTTTTTAAACTTTTCAAATTGTAAACAAAATTCTTTTCGAATACGTCCTCGGAACTGTCATCTTCGCATATGAAACTATAATATTGCGAAATAACGATTTGACCTTTTTCAGCTTCCGCTATTTAACATAAAACCCCCGTAATACTTACGGTTGTCATTTAAATAAACATAATTGAAGCACATGTTCCCGCACGGAAATTCTATAGCAAACCCCACTCCCCCCAATGGTTTACTTCTGCTTGTGCAGCTGCCATTTGTCAAAGGCAGCATGCATTCCACAGATTCAACCGACATAAGTCCAGCTCAAATAAACAGATATTTATAGAAGCTAGAAATAATTGTAAGAGAGTGATAGAGACAGCTAAGACAGATTACTCTGAAACCACCAGAAAACGCATTGAAGCACAGAAATTAGGAACCCGGGATTTTTGGAAAATCTACAACAGCGTAGTAAATAATGGACAGTCAACTATTCCCCCACTATCAAACGATCATGAGGTTGCTTGCACGGCAACTGACAAGGCTAATCTGCTTGCCAGTCGGTTTGCCTCAAATTCCACACTGAACTCGGTACACCACTCACTCCCTGATTTTCCTCTGCGAACAGACGCCTCACTAGACGATTTGAAAATCACCCCTTCTCAGGTACATGCTATTATAAAAAAAACCTAGACACCTCAAAAGCGTGTGGACCAGATCTCATCCCGGCTGTGCTATTAAAAAAATGCTCTGCCGAGGTTGCTCCAGTTCTGTCCAAACTTTACAATAAATGCCTTAACGAATCTTGTTTTCCCGACTGCTGGAAAACCGCCTCTGTGGTACCAGTCTTCAAGAATTCTGGTGAAAGAACTGACCCACTAAATTATCGCCCCATTAGCCTCCTTCCGCTTTTCGCGAAAATATTTGAGTCCTTAGTTAATCAAGCCCTAGTCCAGCACCTAACAGCTGCTAAACTCCTGACTGACAAACAATATGGATTCAGGCAAGCCCGTTCAACAGCAGATATCTTAACTGTAGTTTCTGAACGTATATACCGTTCATTGGATAAAACAGGGGAGGGTAGAGCGGTGGCCCTTGATATATCTAAGGCTTTTGACAGGGTATGGCACGATGGTCTTCTAAGGAAAATTAGATCATATGGAATCACTGGAAGAATTCATAATGTAATTAAATCCTTCTTAAGTAATAGAAAAATCAAAGTTGTCCTCGACGGTCGTACATCCAAACAATACGACATAAATGCGGGAGTACCTCAGGGGTCTATTCTTGGACCTCTGTTATTCCTGATATTCATAAACGACCTCCCTGATAAAATTGTTTCGGAGATGGGTATATTTGCCGATGACACCACTCTCTATAACAGATATGAGGGGAAAACAAATGAACACATATCCAAGGAAATGGCAGAAACACTAGAGGATGACCTCCAATCCGTAGTGGAATGGGGACAAAAATGGTTGGTCACATTCAATGCTGCTAAGACTAAGCTTGTTTCCTTCAATAACTACAAGAAACCTTCTCTGCCACCAATAGCAATGACCAAGAACACATTACCTGAAAGCTGCTGCAAGGAAGGTTGGCTCCCTCTACCGTGCTAGAAAACTACTTACGCCTGACAGTATCCTATACCTCTATAAGGCCACCATTCGCCCATGTATGGAGTACTGTTGTCACATCTGGGCTGGTGCATCTGCTGCTTGTCTCTCGCTCCTGGACAGGGTTCAAAAGAGAGTCGCCAACCTGATATGTCCTGAACTGTCATCTAGGCTTCAGCCTCTGTCCCATCGACGAGATGTTGCATCCCTCTGCCTGTTCTACAAATACTTCAATGGTGAATGCGCTGACAAACTGCAAACACTTGTACCTCCCCGACGTAACTACCCCCGACAAACCCGACAAGCTACTAAGTCTCATCCTTTTACAGTAGAGAT
The DNA here is from genome assembly GCF_053919585.1 of Euprymna scolopes. Lineage (NCBI taxonomy): Eukaryota > Metazoa > Mollusca > Cephalopoda > Sepiida > Sepiolidae > Euprymna > Euprymna scolopes. The sequence continues at coordinate 7,401,909 of NC_136517.1, forward strand.
CCCTAGGTGCAAGAAAGCCTTTTACTCCAATAGTTTCTTCCCCAGAACTGCGGGTCTTTGGAACTCCCTTCCGGGATTCTGCTTTCCCAACTGCAATGATATGCAGACGTTCAAGTGTAATGTCAACAAACATCTTTCTACTCATCTCCCTTCATAATGACTCCGCTAATTAAGTCCCTGATAGTAGCCCCCTGCTTCAAAGTGGCACTGTGCCTTGTTTGGGATGAAAATTGAATAAAAAAAATAAAATAAAAATAAACATTGGATCCTAAAATATAAATTTAGTCGCAATTACTGTATTGACATCCATTTTCGTTTTAATTAATTATTCCAAAATTAACCAATTAATTATTAAAAAATTAACCAATTAATATTCGACCAACAAATTCCCCATCAGTTCACAACTTAGTAATCTTTACTATGTTTGTGTAAATAAAATTTTATACATATATATTCACATATATATTCACATATATATATATATATATATATATATATATATATATACATATATATTCACATATATATATGATGAAAATAATGGAAATAGTATTCCGACAAAATAGAGAAAATAAAAAGGAACAAACCGTATTATGTGTTCATCAACGTTTCGTCTTTATTTCGAGACTTCCTCTGGATGAATGAGATTAAGAAACCAAAAAATATACCAGTATAAAATATTTTAAAATGTTTCACGTACACAGTGTGACGCAGTTCTATTTCAGAGAAACGGAAAATTGATGTTGGAAATTCAAAAAGGAGGGGGGCTGGTGCTGTTAAAGAGGAGGAAATTTTAGTGACGTCATATAGTCGTTAATTTAATTTTAAAACTATGAACGCAAGTTTATATTCTTATTGGGAAAAAGATATATCTGTTGAAATTCAAATATAAGTTTGTAACAGAAATGAAATGAGTGTTTTTTATGTAATTTATTGATTGAGAATTTGTTTTAATTATTACAGGGGGTGTTTGAATGGTGTGAGAAAGTTAACCTGTGTCCACAGTTAAATAATGTTCTTTTAATAACAGTTTACTTATTAATGGCGCTATGTTATAGAAACCTCCACGTTGTTTAATAGTGCTAGAAATTGCGATAAGCGCAGATTCAAGAAGTCTCCGGCGCGGTTTATTAGAAATAAATTTAACTACTTTTGCTTGTTTAAAGTCAAAGGTGTGGTTATGTTGCAATGTATGAGAGAATAATGCACTTAGAGAATTGCTATTTTTTATATCTCTTTTGTGTTCATTGCGCCTTTTTTTCAATTTACGTTGAGTTTCACCAACGTATTTATGATGGCAATTATGGCAAGGAATAGTATATATACTTCCATCGGAAACTGGTTTGTTATAGAGATGTTTCGTGGTTTTTAATATATGTCTTATGGTTAGTGATGTGGTTTGTACGATAGGAATTTTTTGTTTGTTTAGTGTGTTATAGATTATTGTATTATTGGTGTCTGTAGGTAAAAGAAGATGTCTGTTTATGAGAGAAAGGTCTGGTGTGTATGATTTTTTATTATTATTTATTCTTCTTACGCGCTTTCAGAATTTGCAGTCCTGAATATCTGGACGAAGAATTCAAATACCTTACAAACATTTTGAAAACCTTGCAATATCCGACATATTTCATATTGAATGCTAAGAGAAAAGCCACACAAATATTTTCCAGAATAAATAATACTAATAAATCATACATACCAGACCTTTCTCTCATAAACAGACATCTTCTTTTACCTACACACACCAATAATACAATAATCTATAACACACTAAACAAACTAAAAATTCCTATCGTACAAACCACATCACTAACCATAAGACATATATTAAAAACCACGAAATATAATACAGTATAAAATAATATATATAGATTAAAATACAAAGCAATATAAAATAATATACAAGGCAATATAAAAAATATTCAAAGCAACATAAAATAATATACAAAGTAATATAAAATGATATAAAATACAGTATAAAATAATATACAGAACAATATAAAATAGTACACAAAGCAATAGAAAATAATATACAATACAATATAAAATAAGATACAAAGCAATATAAAATAATATACAAGGCAATATAAAAATGTACAAAGCAATATAAAATAGTATACAATACCATATAAAATAATATACAATACAATATAAAATAATATACAATACAATATAAAATAATATACAAAGCAATATAAAATAATATACAAAGCAATATAAAATAATATACAATACAGTATAAAATAATACACAATACAATATAAAATAATATACAAAGCAATATAAAATAATATACAATACAATATAAAATAATATACAATACAATATAAACTAATATACAAGACAATATAAAATATACAAAGCAATATAAAATAATATACAATACAATATAAAATAATATGCAATACAATATAAAATAATATACAATACAATATAAAATAATATACAATACAATATAAAATAATATACAATGCAATATAAAATAGTTCACGAAACAATATAAAATAATATACAATACAATATAGATTAAGATACAGAGCAATATAAAATAATATACAATGCAATATAAAAAATATACAAAGCAATAAAAAATAATATACAATGCAATATAAAAAATATACCAAGAAATATAAAATAGTACACAAAGCAATATAAAATAAGATACAAAGCAATATGAAATAATATTTAAACCATATAAAATGATAAATAATACAATATACTATAAAGATCAATTTATTTATATATATATATATATATATAGAGAGAGAGAGAGAGAGAGAGAGAGTGTGTGTGTGTGAAATCTGATGGAATGAGGTGCACTGTTGAATGAATGTGGACTTCAGAACCTCTAACATTAAAGAAAAATGTTGATCATTATTATATGAAGCTTACTGAAAAACAGATTGGTGACTTCAATAATGAAATTACTAGGGCTTACGGAAGGAATCCTACTGCATTATGATCAAGAAGTAAAGACGGAAATTCTTCCCATAATGAGAGTGATGTTACAAGAACTAGTCGCCTTTTCTTATAAGTGAGTTAATATGAGATAGGATAGCCGAGGATTCGAACCTGCGAAGCTAGAATTGGAATTGAGAATTCCGATCATAAGTTAAAATAAATAATACAGAATATTATTAAAAATGGAATGTAAAATTTACCATTGTTTAGTTCACATAAAATTGTTAGATATCTGTTTATTGAAAAAGGAATGTGATAATGCAATATGTTTCGGTTAATGAAATTAAATTAAAATAAGAAATCTAGATCCGAACAATAGAAAATATTTATCATATTTGTAAAGTGGGTTAGGAAAATTAGATTAGAGAAATCGGGTTGTGAACATGTGAGGAGCAATGCATGCTTGAACACGTGAGACGTGTCGGGCCACGGGATCGAGATGCACGTGTTTGGTCATGCAATGACGTCATAAGTTCTCAATATAGACAGCTTTAGGTCAGTAAGTCAGTAAGTTAGGGGAGTCAGAGAGAGAAGTCAGAGGTCGGATAGGGTTGGACGGACAGAATTGACATTCCGCCTTAGAAGCGAAGGTGAGAAGAATGAAATCATGTAGAGACTTTGAATTCCTTGATGCGAAGCCACTGACCGGTAGAAATAGAATAAACGAACATCGCCATATTTTTGTAACTGTCGTCTTTGTGTTATGTTATTCAACAAAATTTTAATTATAAGACTTGTGTTCCACTCATTTGTATTATAAGAACTTTGTGTATAAACTCATCTAAGAATGTGTCTCTATCATCTAAGAATGTGCCTCCCCCTCAGCTATTATAAATAATGAATGTTCATTCATTATGATAAAAGACTGGAAATCTTCATCTCAAAAATAGTTTTTTTTTATTTTTTTACAAGGTGGTCACCACTTATCAAGGCCCGGAAGCCACTCAAGGATAAGGGTTATTGAAAGTACAGTACGTTAGTATGGATATTTAATAAAGTGTCTACTTAAGGGGGCGATTCATCAGAAATTTGTTTACGTTGGACTTGAAGACATCCAAGTTGTAGTCAGGAGGGAAGTGAGCAGACGGAACAGAGTTCCACGGGTGTGCAGTTCTAAGAAAGAAGCTTTGTTCATGAAATCTACGTTTTGATTTAGGCATAGATAAAGAGTGGGGAAAGTTTTTGACAGTGGATTCAGCTAGACGGGTGTTTTTCGTAAAAGATTGGCGAGGGGAGACCAGAGATTGGAGTTCAGACGAGCACCTGCCATGGAAATAACGATAAAACAAAGATAGGCTTGCAACATCTCTTCTGTAGGAGATAGGTTGCAGGGTAGAGAAAATGGCATCCCCCACTAAGCCACAAATTCTATTTTGTACTCTGTCAAGGTAGGATAGGCTGTTTTTAGCAGCTCCTGCCCAGATATGGCAGCAGTATTCCATCCTTGGACGTACTTGGCTTTTATATAGATAGAGAATTGCATCAGTAGTGAGATATCTTCTGGAGCGGTAGAAGGATCTCACCATCTTTCCAGCGACCTTGGCAACAGACTTGATGTATGTGTTCCATTTCAGATCAGGAGTGAATGTCAAGTCCAGAAGCTTGTCAAAACATGGGGCGTCTCCTAGACGAGCGCTATCCATTTCAGTTGATGCCATATGGGGATCAGAGCGTTGATAATATAAAGATAGGAGTTTGGTTTTAGATGCATTAAAGGTAACCAGCCACGTCTTTCCCCACTGAACAACTCGTTCGAGATCAGAGGAGAGAGAATCAGAGAGAGCTTTGTCATTTACAGCCTTTGATGTGTTGCCATATATGGTCGTGTCATCAGCATAGATGTCAACGAATGATTTAAGTATGTGCTTAGGGAGATCATTGATGTAGATCAGGAAGAGAGTTGGGTCCAGGACTGACCCTTGAGGGACTCCAGCATTAATACTGCAGGCCTCTGATTTTTGTCCATCAACCACTACTCTTATGAGCCTATCAGAGAGAAATGATTTAATGAAAAAGAGAATATTTCCAGTTATACCGTAACTGGAGATCTTGCGAAGTAGATGAAGTTATTTATGCCATACTTTGTCGAAGGCCTTTGATATGTCAAGAGAAATTGCCCTGGAAAAGGAAGCCTTTGTCAAGAGATTCACTAAACCTATGAGATATAACTGTTAACATATCTGCGGTAGATCTTGCAGAACGGAAACCATATTGCGTGTCACTAAGAAGGTTATTTCTGTTGAGGTGGTTGACTATTTCTCTATTTAGTATGGATTCCAGCGACCTACTCATGACACACAGGAGACTTATTGGTCTGTACTGAGAGGGAGATTACTTATCACCTGAGTTCTTAAATACAGGGTATACTGATGAGGTTTTCCAGGGTGTTGGAAAGAACTTCTCCTTAAGGCAACGTTTAAACAGTTTCGTAAGTATGGGAGCAAGTTCTGGTTGAAGCTTGTTTAACACTATAATTCGGATGTTTTCAGGGTCAGTAGCTTTACTGGAATCAAGGTTCTTGATTAGCTTGGCGACCTCATGCACAGATATTTGTATGTTACCTAGCGTGTTCTGTGTTTTAGGATGAAATATGGGGAGTTGATGGCCTTCGTCACATAGGGTAGAATTAGCTGCAAAGTTCTTGGAAAATAGTTTGGCCTTGTCTGAAGCTGACGAGATGACTCTGGTCTATTGAAAATGGTTGGCATAGAACGCACACTTCTGTTCAGGATCCTATTTGTTATTTGCCAAAACTGGTGGGAACCAAACCGCTGATCAGCTACTTTGGCTTTAACAGACTGAGCATATAGCTCTCTTGCACTTTTTATTACTCTTTTACAGTGGTTGCTGGCGTTCCTGAAAGCAGCTTTAGTCTCAGTCCATCTATTACGTTGGTAGCTATGGAAAAAATGATTTCTGTGTGCGATCACAGCAGCGCATTCTGGGGAGAACCATGGCTGGCTGTTAGGTTTTTGTTGGAATTTTTTAGATGATATGAATCGGTCTATGCCTACAATTAACCATTCGGTCAGATCTGATACTATGGAGGACATCGTTTTTAAACATGGAATGCAGAGGTAAATCAGATATGAATGTACAGAAAGAAATATATGTGTCAATGTTATAGAAACACTCCCATTCACAGAACTGGTAAACAGTATAAATGTCAATATCTCTATTAATCTATCAATCTTTCTTGTTTTTATTGCAATTGCACCCCAAACAAGGCACATTGTCATTTTGCTGTAGGGGGCTACTATCAGGGGCATAAGCTACAGGGTACTATGTGGGGGAGTTGGGCAGCAAGATGTCGATTCACATTACACTTGAACTTCTGCATGTTAGTATACTTGAGGAAGCAGGAACTCGGAAGGGAATTCTAAAGTCCAGTGGTTCTGGGGAAGAAACTACTGGAGTAGAAGGCTCTCTTACATCTAGGGGTTTCAACTCTGAAGGGGTGGAATTTTTCTGCTTATCGGGTTTGTCGGGGTACTTACGTCGAGGGGGCACAAGTGCTTGCAGTTCGTCAGAGCATTCATCATTGAAATACTTGTAGAACAGGCAGAGGGATGCTACATTACGTCGATGGGACAGAGGCTGAAGCTTAGATGACAGTTCAGGACCTATTAGGTTGGCGACTCTCTTTTGAACCCTGTTTAGGAGTGAGAGACTAGTAGCAGATGCACCAGCTCAAATATGACAACAATACTCCATACATGGGCGAATGGTGGCCTTATAGAGGTACAGGATACTTTCGAGCACGGTAGAGAGAACCTACCTTTTTCGCAGGATTTCTGGCAATGCTCTCAATGTAATTTTTCCAACTCAAGTTTCCTGTGAACGTTAGGCCGAGGAGTTTAAAGGATATGCTTTCAGATAAAGAGTCTTTGGCCATTGCTATTGGTGGTAGAGAAGGTTTCTTGTAGTTATTGAAGGAAACAAGTTTAGTCTTAACAGCATTGAATGTGACCATCCATTTTTGTCCCGATTCCACTACAGATCTGAGGTCATCCTCTAGTGTTTTTGCCATTTGTCTAGATATGTGTTCATTTGTTTTCCTGTCGTGTCGGTTATAGAGGGTGGTGTCATCAGCATATATACCCATCTCACAGACAATTTTGTCAGAGAGGTCATTTATGAATATTAGAAATAATAGAGGTTCTAGGATAGACCCCTGAGGTACTCCTGCATTTTTATCATGTTTTTTGGATGTACGACCATCGATGACAACCTGGATTTTTCTCTTATCTAAGAAGGGTTTTATTATGTTAAGGATTCTTCCAGTGATACCGTATGATCTGATTTTTCTGAGAGACCTTCGTGCCATACCCTGTCAAAAGCCTTAGATATATCTAGAGCTACCACTCTACCCTCCCCTGCTTTGTCAAATGAATGGTATATACGCTCATAGATTACAGTTAGGATATCTGATGTTGAACGGGATTGCCTAAATCCGTATTGTTGGTCGGTTAGAAGTTTAGCATCTGTAAGGTGATGAATTAGAGCTTGCTTAATAATGGACTCAAATATTTTGGCGAAAAGTGGGAGGATGCTAATTGGGCGGTAATTTACTGGGTCAGTTCTTTCACCAGAATTCTTGAAAACTGGTACCACAGAAGCAGTTTTCCAGCAGGCAGGAAAGCAAGATTCAATCTATCTTCTATAAATCCCCCTACCCAAAGTGTAATATATGTTCCCGGCTGTATTAAAACGTACCCTCTCTCTCTCTTTATATATACCCTCTCTCTCTTTATATATACCCTGTCTATCTCACACTAATATGATCTCTCTAATATGAACAGTTATTACATAACAGTGATACAACCTTCAAAGTACAAAATTAGACTAGTTATCGATTACTGAGAACTAAATAAATATATTGCATGTCGTTCTGGTGGAGACGTAATTGATGTCTACAGAGAAACTCTGAGGAAGAGGAGGCAGATGACAAAAGCAACAAAGATCGTGGATTTAAAATCCGCATATTTACAAATTCATGTTGCAAGACATTTATAGAAGTTCCAATTGGTCCAGTATGAAGGAAGTTCCTATTGTTTGACTAGATTGGGATTTGGATTAAATGTTGCCTCCAAAATCATGCAAAAATTTTGTAAAACTGCTATTAATAAAGATGGCCTTATCAGAGAGAACACTGACTTGTATATAGACGACATTTTGGTTAATGAAACAGTAGTGTCAGCAGCGGAACTTGTGTGTTATCTTGACAAGTTTGGACTAGCAATAAAAACCATCAGTGTCATTGAAGGGAGAAACAACGCTGGGTCTTCGACTCAATACGGACAGCTCAGAAAAATTCACATTTACGAGGGGAAATGACTTGTCAGAGATAATAAAATGAGTAGGCGTGAATTGGTTTCTTGCTGTGAAAAACTGGTGGGCCACTACTCAATATCTGGATGACTTAGAATCACTTGCAACTATTTGAAAAGAGCAGATGGAACTGGTGTAACCTCATGTGTGTGGCTCCTCGACATCAGATCACCGACTCCCAACGTCGTGTCCCATGGATTTTTCGTTCGACTGTTCTTCTTATGGCCGGATCGTTCATTTCCCGTTGGCGACTGTCGATGAGAACACGCGGTTCACAAAATAGAAATATGAACAAAGGAAAAACACAAACGCCAATGTTCACATATAAATTGACTGTTGGACTTGTGAGTGTGTGTGTGTCTTCCCCTGTTCTATCGATGTTACATTTGTCTATCTCTGTTTCACAATCAACTCTAAATATCACACTGTAGTCGCTATCAACTCCCATCCGACATCTAGCGCATTTAGATCTCAACTGTCACTGTCCAACTTCCATCCGCTGCGATGGGCATCTAGATGTCAACTGACTGTCCCCACTACGTTGGTATCACAGGTCGCCCACCCCACTCTGGCTACCGAAAGCTGCCCTTCCCTGTTTTATCAGTAGGTTTCTATTGTTATGGTTGATTGTAGGATATTTCCGATTTCTTTGTTTATTCTAAGCTATTTCCTCTCTATTGTTAATTATAGGATATTTCCGCTTTCTTTGTTTATTCTAAGCTATTTCCTATCTCTGTCTATTGTAGGATATTTCCGATTTCTTTGTTTATTCTAAGCTATTTCCTCTTCCTTTGTCTATTCCCCCCTCTTAGCACTTAGTGGCTCAAATCCGCCCCAGGGCCACTTTATAGTATCACACAAGTGTGGAAGATATCGTCGATAGCGAGACAGTTGGTGTGTTAGGAGATGTTGTGGAAGAGGTTGTCTATTAACACCACACACTAAAAAGGAGATGTGTTGTTATGACATTACATACGTTTCATACTCATGTCATCTTTGGGTGGAACTGTCTTCCCTCGCCAAAATGCTAATTGACATCTTGCTCGAACAGCCAGATAAACTCAGACGCACAAAGAAAAAACAAGCGCATTCCAGTTAAGAAAAATAGGACATTTATTCCTCAGTGAATCAGGTAAAAATCTGAAAGAAATAAAAAGTAAAGGAGAGTGAGTTCTATTGCGACGAAGAAGGAAAGAAAAAATACTAAATAAAATAAGAAAGAAAGAAAGAAAAATAAATAAACGCTAAGGGAAAAAATGCAAGGAAGGGAAAACGTTCACTGTCATCTGACAGTTTAAATGTTTCCAAATTCCCTTCAACGCCAACAGTAACGAGAATTCTATAGCAAGAATTAACTTGCTTCAAGAAATTAATGGCAGTCTATAAACTTAATTGCGTGAAAATATAGCAAGCATTTTTTTCTCTGAATGGAAGAAATTCGGGAAAATTAACTTAAACAAAAACACTGGAGAAATTAAATAGAAACACTCAGTTGTTTGACTGGCATAAGGGGGCGTGGACTACATACGTCCATCCACGTTGGGCTTGTTAGAGTAGAAAGAGCGTGCTTACCAAGTCTCGTCGTAATCACATCGAGGAGAATGGATAAAAAATGTATTATGAATTCAAAATCGCTAGAAGAACGCTGAAGGTTGTATAATGGAGATTTGGGCAAAAAGGAGAAGAGGAAAGGAAAAATAAAGAATAATTAAAAACAATAAATAAATAAAGTCGCAGCAAAACGAGAAGTTACATATAAACACGGGACACGGTGTCAAGTAAATTTGTCCCTGATGAAATAAGTATCGTCACGAAAACATGACAGGAACAACAAAAGCTCTCATTGGCTGACCAATCGTAAGAAAGCAGAAAATTTGACACGCATTCATGTTATCGACTGCATAACTCATAAATGCGCATGACTGATATTATTCCATCCACAAAAATAAATGAAAAAGAACATCCATTATCACGACTGATGAGATTTAACAGAGCGCATCTGAGCGCGTATGAAAATATCATCATCATCAGCAGCAGCAGCAGCCGAAAGATGGCTAGCAAAGGTATTAGCAGCAGAAGCAGCAGTCGTCTGAGCATATATTCAATTTAGCAAATGTGTGCGGCCTCGCGTCACAAAAAAAAAGGATAACACGTGATCGGAGAGAAGAAAAGTGCCTGCCGGGCAAGATGGCCATGTAAAATCAACGGTGAGAAATGGCTGGCTGTGGCCAGCATGAGGTCGGGAGAAATAAACCTTTTTAAAGTACATGTGTGTGTGTGTGTGTGTGTGTGTGTGTGTGTGTGTGTGTGTGTGTGTGTGTGTGTGTGTGTGTGTGTGTGTGTGTGTGTAAAGGGACTTTGGAAAGTAAAGGTAATAAAAACCTTTTGTTGAAACTGAAAAAAAATGAGTCGGATTTATTTAATTTTGTTTTTTCTTTCTTTGCGACGGTACCAGACAGCGTGGGAGGGGAGGGGGTTCGAGAGAGGTTTGAACTGTAACGAATACGGTTCAAGCGTAACGACCATGTTGCAGAGAGACATCAAAATTTAATTCGCCAACTATTTTCGTGTCTACGAGAGACAGCGGATTTCTGTAAGCGGGACGTTACCCAAACTAACTGTAAGGCAACGCCGTGCAGGCATTTTCGAAATCGTTTACCACGCATGAAATTATTAACCAAAAAGTATGAACCGAAAAAAATATATAAATAAATGTGTGCATAATTGCTGTGCTCCAATAAGGGTCCAGAAGAAGGATACAACTATGTATTTTGTGAAAACAAAAATATATTGAACAGAAAAGTAAATAAAACAAATAAAACTGTTGGTATACGTCAGTTCGACTACCACGAGCCCAAGACTGCTGCTAACGCCGGGAGACATATTCCTCCAGTCTTTAAAATAATTGGAAGAGTTAATAATTATCTGTAGAGTGAGCACACTACAGCAATAATGGAAGTTGCTTCAGACAAGGCATAAAGCCATTTGATGTAAGAAGCTAAAGATACGACATCATGGTCCAAAAGTAATCATCAATAAGTGTTCGATAAACTGATCCAAAAACAGCGATTATTTCCCCTTTGTCGGAAACATCACTCATGAAAGGTGGGGACTAAGGTCAAAATAAAAGTTTGAAAAAGAAAGGCTACCATTTGCCCGTGTTTACAAAATGCAGCCAACATTTTTGCTTAAGTCTTGCAAATGTTTAGTGTTCATTTTGTAATATTAGAATAAATCTATTGATGGATAAACGCTCATCTCGGTCCAGCGCTCGAGACAAATATTCACATGCCGTCAGTAACAGACATTTGGTAAGAAACTCGTATTTGTCTTAAAAAAAATTACATTGTATAATACGGATTCTATAATCAACTAGCTGGCAGTCCGGCGTTGCCCAGTCATATAATATGCTTAAACATGATATTTTAATTTACGCAGATTTCAAATGCATTATTATAGAAGAAATGATTTGCGGCGATTTTAAATGTTATTTCTTTTATTGTAATTGAACTCATTAATGAGAAAAATTAAAATAAAACAGTGAGGTACCCCCGGGCTTGAACAGAGGATCATTCGATCTGTAGTCGAATGCTCTACCACGAAGCTATATCTTCAGATTATGCTAAATCTCGTCTTTTTTTTTAAGAAGAAATGAGTTGTTCAAATGTTATTATCTCCCTTTGCTGTGTAGCTAAAATATTCCCCTGTAAAAAGTCTTCTTTTTTTATTTAAAAAAGAGAATATTTTTAACATTGGATTTTTTTTTTTCGATTTTCGATTCTTATTGGATGAATTTGTGTATAAAACAAATAACACTACCAGACATAGAAAAAAGATTTGTGTAAAATTTGCAAAAGATGAGCTCAGCCGTTTCCGAACCTATAAGGAAGGAACACACACACACACAAATATATCCTGCTCCTTCGCTTTCTCTTTCTATTTTTCTTCATCGTTCTTTCTCCCATCTCTTTTCCTTTCGCTTTCTCCACTCTCCTTTTTCCCGCTTTCTCCTCTTCATCTTTCTCTCCCTCCATCTCCCCTTCTCTCCCATCCCTTTTCCTCGTGCTCTCTCACCCCTCTCTCTTTCTCTTTCTTTCTATCCACCTATTTCTCTTCATCTCTGCCTTGCTCTCTCTCTCCCTCTCTCTCTCCCTCTCTTTCCCTCTCTTTCTCTCTCTCCATCTCCACTTCTCTCCCATCGCTTTTTCTATTGTTCTTTCATCTCCCCGCTCACTCGCCTTTCTCTCGCTCAAGATCCCTTTCTTTTCATCTCTGCCTCCCTCCCTCTCTCTCCATCTTACTTTCCTTCCCCTCTTTTTTCTTCTTTGCTCTCTCTTTTTTTTTTTTTTGCTCTCCTTCTCTTTCTTTCTGTTCATCTCTGCCTCGCTCTCCTGCTCTCTCTCTCTCCATCTCCCCATTTTCTCCCATCCTTTTTTATATTGCTCTTTCATCTCCAAGCTCTCTTCTCTCTCCCTCCCCCTCTCTCTCTCTCTCTCTCTCTCGATAGATAGATAGATAGATAGATAGATAGATAGATAGATAGATATCTTTCCTATCTCTGCCTCCCCTCTCTCTCCATCTCCCTATCTTTCCCATCTATTTTATTGTCGCTCTCTCTCTCTCTCTGTTATTTCGCTTTCCTTCTCTTTCTCTGTATAGATCTCTTTCTATAATCTTTTTCCCTCCCTCTCTCTCCCTCCATCCCCCCCTTCTCTCACATTCTCTTTCTCTCTGTCGATCACTTTCTCACCATCTTTGTCCCTGTCTCTCTTTTTCTCCATCTTCCTTTCTCTCCCATCCCTTTTCCTCTCACTCTCTCCTCTTCCTGTTCTAATTTTCCTTCTCCCTATCGATCTTTCTCTACATCTCTGCCTCCCTTCCTATCTCTCCATTCCCTCTTCACGCCCATCTCTTTTCTTCTCGCTGTCTCCTCTCCCCATCCCCCACTTCTATTTCTCTCTGTCCTTCATTTTCTCTTTATCGCTTCCCCTCTCTTTCCTACTCAGGTTTAGCGTAAAGCTAGTTAAACCCACAAAAGTTTTCTTTCGAATATCCGTGGATCTGCGTAGTCTTTAAAGTTAAAAATCTCTTCCGAATCCGAGATTAACTTTTATGACTGTTTCCTCTTTCGTAACTGACGTTCAAGGATTTCCCTTTTATCTTCATCTTTCGGCTCCTATAAATACTTACAAATACTTATGTGGCGTCTGAAAACGAGACAGCGAGCAGTTGAGTGCATTTAATCGAATTCATTACATACGAGAATAAGTAAAGACCACGTGGAAGCACATATACAAACATAAGTCTACAAATCTAATTTATAAAACTCGCTATGTCTGTGTGTGTGTGTTTCTGTGTATTTATTTGCTTCCCCACTGAGCAAATTAAGCACAAGGCCGTTTTTTTTTAATGTGGAGAGATTGGGGAAATGGAGACCAGCTCCCCGGGGAGTAGGGGAGCTGGATAGTGAAAATTAGCATGAAGGGTTTCCCCTACCTTGACCAATAGCTCATTGGCTCAAGGGATATGGTATGTCAGTGCAGCATCTGCCGGAACAGATACTACACTTTGATGCCAGGCCACGGAGGCCCTGGCCGGATCTGAATGAAATAAGTCAGATGTCCGTGTGCGTGTGTGTGTGTGTGTGTGTGTGTGTGTGTGTGTGTGTGTGTGTGTGTGTGTGTGTGTGTGTGTGTGTGTGTCTAAACTTTCAAACTGCATTTCTCCCAAGATCCCAGGTTACAGAGTAACGCGAGGCGGCTCAAATGATTGCATTTTTGTTGACCGTTTCTTGTATTTTTTAACAAATAAAAATAGTTGTTATGAGGCCAAAATTGAAAAAAATAAATAAATAAAACTTGGTAAGGGTAAGTCGAATTAAAGTTGTACGTTTATGCGTTAAAGTCAGTTCATTTTTAATTATTTCTTATCCATCTGACAATAGCTCAAACGGTAACGACTAAGGCTGGAGCGCTATATGATTTGGTTTCGCTTATGGCACCCTATCCATATTATTTATTTATTTATTTGCGTTTTGCTTTTGAAATCACTATTATATATTAGATAATATATAATAATTGGCTCTCTAATAATAAATATAAAATTTGAATAAATTAAATTAATATATTAAAGCATATTTTACGACCGGGCAACGCCGCGCATCTAGTTAGTATACACACACACACACACACACACACACACACACACACACACACACATATATATATATATATATGTATGTATATATGTATATATATGTGTATATATATGTATATATATATGTATATATCTATAATATAAAGCTGTGTGTGTGTGTGTGTGTGTGTGTGTGTGTGTGTGTGTGTGTGTGTGTGTGTGTGTGTGTGTGTGGTCACGAATAGGCTCCTATATGGTTGACTTTTAAAAAACTGATTACATTTACATATAATGATAGAAGATGTAACGAGACACAGGAATGGGTATGTTTGATCTGGCAGAACGGTGGTTCATCAAAATTGTGGGGTCTGCGTTCGTGCCTGGTCCACAAAGTATGGAAATAAAAAATTTAAAAATTAAAAAAAAACGTTTACAAGTGTTTTTGATATAGATGTACATAAGAATACTTTGATAAGTATGTTTCAACTTAAATACGAATGGTATAATAAAATTGTGGGGTCTCCGTTCGCGCCTGGCCTCAATATGATGGAAATAGGCACAAACTTTAATAAAACTTTTCATATCTATTTGCGTAAGTATACTTTGATAATTATGTTTTAGTTTGAAGAAATATGGTATAATAAAATTTTGGCTGTTCGTTCGCATCTGACCTCCATAGAATGGAAATATGTCACATAGTTTAACAAGGTTTTTTAATATAGATCCACAGAATATTGTGATAAGTGCTTCAGTGTGAACAGGTATGGTATAATAAATTATGGGGTTTATCTATTTTATTTTTACTTTCATCATATATTGCTTTGGTTTTGATACCCCCAAATTCGAAGCCATCTCTTTACAACCCTTCCTTTTCATAACCTATCATACTTTCATAAATCAGAATCCATTTTCTGTAGGCTGTTTTTGAACTCAGTCAACGACAGGTACTTTTGCTAGTATATATATATATATATATATATATATATATATATATATATATATATATATATATTAGCTGACCACCCGTTGCCGGTCGTACAATACATTTAAACATGTTATTTTAATCTATGCAGATTACGTATGTATTGTTAAAGAATCAATCCTCTATTGAATATTATATATTACGAGAAATAATTTGCCCGGTGGACTAATTCGCAAAAAAAAAAAATAATTAATTTAAAAAATTAAAAAATAAAAATGATAATATCGTTCATCAAATTACGTCTGTGTTTGTTTACAATATCTCGTCAGTTGATATTTGAGCTTAACGGTGAATGCCTTGTAAAAGTCACTTCTGATTAATCTTTAGTTTTAAAATATGCAAATGAAGAAATGATTTGCAGCGATTTTAAATTAATCGTAAAACATTTCATTAATAAGAAAAAAAAATTGTTAAATGGTGAGGGAAACCCGGGTTTGATTAGGGAATCATTCGATCTTTAGTCGAATGTTTAACCACTGAGCTATATTTCCAGATGACAATAAATCTTTTTTTAAGATAAATGATTTGTTGAGATTTTATTATTTCTGTCTGGTGTAACGTAAAACATTCCCCTGTAAAAAATTATTCTTTTTTATATATAAGAGAGAAAGTTTATTTTTACGATCGGATTTTTTCGATTTTCGAAAAGTATTTGCTGAGATTTTATTATTTGCCTTGATCGGTGTAACGTAAAACATTCCCCTGTAAAAAGTTTTGTTTCTTATCTTTAAGAAAGAAGGATTACTATCTTTAGTTGGAATTATCACGACATCTTGGCGCATCCGCAAATACAAAAGAAAGAGAAATACAAATGATTCGTTTTTTTAGTGTCATTAAATAAGTGTTTCAGCGAACTTTTTTTTTCGGCTTACAAAAAAAAGTTCATACGATTTTGTTTTTTCCTTCAGTCAACATTTATTTTTGTGCTATGAAAAGACATTTCATTTGAAGGAATGTTGAATATTTCTCGCGATATATATATGTTTTTTATATAGAAAAAGACATAAGCTTGAGATTTAAAACTATTGCAAAGTTACTGAAGAAAACAAATTGCACTTCTCTTTCCACAGTTGTTCTAATTATACTAAAATCTGGTTTTGCAAATTCCCGTAAATTCAGTACTGTACCCATCATAAAAAATGGACTCCTTGCAAAGTATAGAACAAGTATTAAAACTGCAAACTGAACATCAATAACAACGTCAACAACAATTATTTGAACACCAGAAATGCTCATAGGAAAGACAATAATAACGCATAAAGAATTGTTTAGTATGGACTGCAAACAGTGGTTGAAAAAGGTTCGTTTACTATTACAGAAACTAGAGACTATTTCCAGAAGATATCTCACTGCTGATGTAATGCTCTATCTATATAAAACCAAAGTACGTCCAAGGATGGAGTACTGCTGCCACATCTGGGCAGGAGCTGCTGCCTTGATAGAGTACAAAATAGGCTTCGTGGCTTAGTGGAGGATGCCTTTTTCTCTTCCCTGCAACCTCTCTCCTACAGAAGAGACGTTGCGAGCCTGTCTTTGTTTTATCGTTACTTCCATTGCAGGTGCTCGTCTGAGCTCCAATCTCGGGCCCTCCCTCGCTAATCTTTCACGATGAACACCCGTCTAGCTGAAACCATTGTCAAAAATTTTCCCACACTATATCTGTGCCAAAACCAAAACGTAGATTCCATGAAGAAAGCCTCTTTCTTAGAAGTGCACGCCTGTGGAACTCTGTTCCGTTTGCCTGTTTCCCACCTGACTACAACCTGGATGTCTTCAAGTCCAACATAAACAAATTCCTGATGAACCGCCCCCTTAAGTAAGACACTCTATCAAATCTCCAATACTAACGTACTGTACACGCAATAACCCTTATCCCCGAGTGGCTTCCGGGCCTTGATAAATGGTGACTACCTTGTAAAAAAAAAAAAAAAACGACCGAGCATAACAAGTTTGCCGATTTTGTTTTACCGCGCAAAACGTCGGAATTATCTTTCGCCAAGACGGTTGAACTTATTACAGAACTATTTAGCCCGAAAGTTTCTTTAGTCCATAAGTACTGGTCGTGTCTGAATTCGCAGAAGAATGACGAAGATGATTTAGCACTGCGTGCAGCCATGATAAATAAAAATTGCGAGGAATTCAAACTTGTAGACCTCGGTACAGACAATTTTAAACATTTAATATTTGCGCAAGGACTAACTCCTGATCGAGATGCAGAAATTGGGGAGGGGGTCCTAACAAAATTAGAAATAAACCAAACCTAACCCTACAAAAGTTAACGAAAGACTACCAGAAAATAGAAATTATTAAAAAAGGATTCGATGGATATCGAAGCTGGAGTCGCGCAGATAAAAAAAAATCAAACATACAATCTAAAAAAACGTGAAAATAAAACACAAGTAAAGAAAAAAAAAGGACACACATGTCGACACACGGCTAATAAAGAATTTTCAGAAAGAAAAATACCGTCTCCGTGTAATCGATGTGGTAATTTGCATTGCGTTAAGTAATTGTCCATATTTATCAATAAAATGTTTAATATGTAAAAATAGGACATGTCCTTTTCTCTTCGCTGAAACCTCTATCTCACAGAAGAGATGTTGCGAGTTTGTCTCTGATGTATCGTTATTTTCATGGAAAGTGTTCGACTGAGCTTCAATCTATGGTCCCTCCTCGCCAAACTTTCACAAGAAACACTCGACTATCTGAAAACACTATCAATAATTCCCCCCACTCTTTATCTGTGCCTAAACCTAAACATAGATTCCATGATCCAAGCTTCTTTCTTAGAACTGCACGCCTGTGGAATTGTCTTCCGTTTTCCTGCTTTCCAGCTGTCTATAATATCTTCAAGTCCAACGTGAACAAGTTTCTGATGAGCCGTTTCACTTAAGTTAACAAATTTACCGAACTTCCATTACTATCGATTAATATAGTGTCCTTTTGACTACTGTACACTCTTTAACCCTTATCCTTGAGTGGCCTATCGGCCTTGATAAGTGGTGATGCCTATGTAAAAAAAAAGGGTACGCAAGGTTGCTCATTGCAGAAATAAAATTAAATATAAAACCCGATGGTGTTTGAGGGAGACTGAAAATAAAGAAGGGTTGCGAAAATATGTTACTATAAAAATTACTGATAAAGAAATAAAGATGAAACTTGATTAGGATTCAGACTTTTTAATAATAAATTTCAATACCTGCAAGAAACTGAATAAACCACAATGCTGAGAACACGCAAACCAGCAAAAGCCGTTAAACGGTATGCAAATTAACTGCGAAGGTGAATCTTTAGCGAACCTCACATTATTAGAGAAGATGAAAATGTAAAAGCTTATGTATTAAGGAATACCACTTACCTTGTGCCCCCACGACGTAAACACCCTCGACAGACTCGACAAGCTGCAAAATCCCACCCCCACACTGTAGAGATCCCTAGATGTTAAAGATCTTTCTACTCCAGTAGTTTCTTCCCCAGAACTGCTAGACTTTGGAATTCCATTCCAGGTCACTGCTTCCCCAACTGTACTGACATGCATAAGTTCAAGTGCAACGTGAACCAACATCTCGCTGCCCAAATCCCTATATAGTACCCCAGTAGATGTTTCCCCTCATAGTAGCCCCCTACACCAAAGTGGCAATGTGCTTTGTTTGGGGTGAAAATGTAATTAAAAAAAAATAAATAAATTAAAAAAACCTACTCGGACCGGACTGGATTTAATTATTCCCTTTTTTATTTTTCGATTGTTCTAATGATCGTTTCTCTGATATAATAATGAAAAAATATATACATGTTCCATATTTATTGCGAACATTTTCGATTCTTCGTCGAATCATCCTTAGATGAAAAAGCAAATGAACGGAAAGCTAGAGAAAATAAGATAATTTTAAACGGTAGCTTTGAAATTGGCGCGTGAAGTCAATTAGACACAAAAAGAACTTTCAAATTCTGCAAGAGAGACACAAGCAATTCAAATCCCGTAAAATGTTCGTACCATCTTTAAGTTAAAAAAATACAATTTTATTCTGTGGCTCAAATTCTGTCAGATGTGAGTAAATGAAGTAGTTATATATATATATATATATATATATATATATATATATATATATATATATATATTACATGGTAGTCACCACTTATCTAGGCCCAAAAGCCACTCGGGGATAAGGGTTATTGCATGTACAGTAATCAATGGGATATTATCGTAGTAATCGTTAGTAATGGAGATTTGATTACGTGTCTTACTTAAGGGGGCGGTTTATCAGGAATTTGTTTACGTTGGACTTGAAGACATCCAAGTTGTAGTCAGGTGGGAAATAGGCAAACGGAATATATATATATATATATATATATATATATATATATATATATATAACTCTTCTGATGAGAAGCAGTAGGCTTCGAAATACCTTGGTATAAAGAGTCCCCTTTATCCCCCAGCTATATGTATATATGCCCTTATTAAATAAATGACTCATTCTATATATACCACTATATAGTTTTTTTTACTTCATTTTCCACTCATATATATGTATATATATATATATGTATATATATATATGTGTGTGTTTGTGTGTGTGTGTGTGTGTGTGTGTGACTGTATATATAACAAAAAGAGTAATTAGTAAAAACTGAAGAAAAAGTGCTCAATACTATTGCAGAGCAAATATATATTACCGTTTTATCTGCTTAGTTACACATGTTCCGGTTCCGGAATCGGATCAACCATCCAGTAACGTCATCAGACTTTAACCGAAACATGTGTAACTAAGCAGATAAAAGGTAATATATATATATATATATATATATATATATATATATATATATAAAGTGAAAGTGTCTGTCTGTGTGTGTACATTTCCATACGCAATAACTCTGTCAATTTTAAGTCTACAGATTCGAAATTTGATATACAGGGTACTGAAATTTGGAGAAAATCATGACCGGATTTCGGCAAGAAATTTGGCGATTAAGGGGTCAAAGTTCAACGATTCGACTTTTGAGAACTCTACCAAACTCCTCCGACACTTGAAATTTTAGATATAGGTTTCGTGGACATGGATCTTACTTAATAACTTAATTTGAGCCCAAAACAATAAATTTTAAGGGGTCATAATAGGGATCAAAGTTTTAAAAATTGACCGCTTTTCTGTTTTGCTCAATATACATCTCCAAATACCCGGGCAAGGCCGGGCTGAAATGCTAGTATATTTACATATATATATATATATATATATATATATATATATATATATATATATATATATATATATATTCACACATCTCACTTGATAAATATAGAGAAAGATACTCATAAGCGTATCGTTATCGTATGGGCATTATTTGAAACTCAACCTAAACGTATATATATATATATATATATATATATATATATATATAAATTTATGTTGGGACCTACATGACAACAAAAATAAAAAAAATGTGTATATGTAAAAATATTTTTAACCTTTATATATCTAATTTTAAATAAGAATGTAAATATACTAAATACTAATCATAGTGGGGGTGATAAGTAGTTAAATGGATTAATCCTAACCTTATAAATACAAGACTGATAAATTAAAAAATTAAAAAATGTGATTGCAGGTGATTAAATGACTTACTGACTAGATGGTTTTCAAACGACTGATAAAAAATATTGTTTTTTTTTGTATAGTTTTAAAGGTTAAAAACTTCAAATACTATATATATATGTGTGTGTGTGTGTGTGTGTGTGTGTGTGTGTTTCTGTTTTAATCAGCACCGTTTGTTTAACAATCGTTTCTTTTGTTTTCTTTTATTCTTCATTGGTAAACTTCTTACAAATATTTTATTACATTGATTTTAACTACATCGATAATAATAATAATAATAATAATAATAATAATAATAATAATAATAATGTTGCCCTTTTATTTATATACTGCAAGCAAAAAACGTTCAACAACGCCCTCTCCCTTCGCTCATGAAAACAGCTCTTTCATCAATTCATAGTTATACGTTTACTGTTTACTTTTGACAGTCAATACAATAAATTCTTCTAAAGGCAAAATGAGTTCCCGTCTAGTAATATGTAAAAGAACAAAACTAAGAGAAAATAAGTAAAAAGGCAACTAAATATCGATAGAATGTACTGTTTTCTGTGAACGTTTTGATGTCAATAAATAAAAATTGCATTAGGAGATGAATACACACACATGCATGCATTCTATATAAACACGGTATATATATATAACATTATATAAATTATGTATACACGTATATATACACTTGGGCATATATATATATATGTAATATATATACAGTGATGATCATATTTATTGGCACGGTAAAATAAAAGTTAAATTTTGTCTAATAAATTCTAAAAAAGGGATTAAATTAAAGAAAATAACAAAGTATATTATGTATTTTTAACTGGCCTTTTCGATGCAGCAATCGGATTTTAGAAAAAATAAATAACAAAGGAACAACAAACATAATTGCAAAAAACCCTTGTTCAAAATTATTGGCACGATTTATTTAATAATCAATTGTATAGCCTTTGGCCTTGATTACCTTCCTCAGTCGCTTTTCATAGTTTACAACCAAGTTGTTGCACTCTTCAGTAGTAATTTTAGCCCACTCTTCCTGACAATAATCCTCCAATTGAATAAGATTCTTAGGCTTCCTTTGCATTACCCTCAATTTTAATGTTCTCCATAAATTTTCAATTGGATTAAGGTCCGGGCTTTGTGATGCCCACTCCAAAACATTGATATGATTGTCCTCAAGCCATTTCTTAGTCAGTTTAGCCGAATACTTTGGGTCATTATCTTGCATGAACCACCAACGACGACCAAGTGAGAGCTCTTTAGCAGAGTCTTTCAGGTTTTCATCCAATATTTTAACATAATCTTCCTTTTTTATGCTACCTGTGACCTTAACAAGTCGCCCTGGTCCAGAGGCAGCAAAGGATCCCCAAAACATCAAACTGCCTCCACCGTGCTTCACTGTGGGTATGGTGTTCTTAGGCAGGAAAGCTTCGCCAGATTTTCTGTAAATATAAGACACTTTATTATGGCCAAATAACTCTATTTTCGTTTCGTCAGTCCATAGAACACGTTTCCAGAATGCAACATCTTTATCAATATGACGTTTTGCAAAGGCGAGCCTTGCTTTCAGGTGCATAGGCTTCAATAAGGGAGTCTTTCTCGGACGACATGCTTTTAAACCAGCTCTCTTCAAAACTCTACCAACTGTATGTCGAGATACATTCACTCCAGATGTGCTCTGTTCATCAACAATCTCCCCAACAGAGATCCTTGGGTTTTATTTTACTTGTCGAACAATTTTCCATTCATCTCTTGGGGAAAGAATCCTTTTTCTCCCTCTACCCTCTAAACTCATAACGTGGCCTTGCGATTTGAACTTGTTTATTATGGCTCTAACAGTGGATTTGGGAAGGTTTAGCTTCTTTGAAATCTTATCATAGCCCTCCCCATTGGTATGGCATGCTACAACAAGCTTCCTGACGTCTTCGCTGTGTTCCTTAGTTTTAACCATGGCGATTGAAAATTATAATTTAGTCACTTATAATAGTTTAAATAAATCGCTATCTAAAAATTATCTGAAAAAAATTATTCACTGAATTAGCGTTAAACAAGCATAATATGGCTATAAAAAAGTTCAGAAAGCACGTAAACCGGAAATTGATTGATATTATACTGATACTAAAAGAAAAACAAAGCCGTGCCAATAATTTTGAACAAGGGTTTTTTGCAATTATGTTTGTTGTTCCTTTGTTATTTATTTTTTCTAAAATCCGATTGCTGCATCGGAAAGGCCAGTTAAAATACATAATATACTTTGTTATTTTCTTTAATTTAATCCCTTTTTTAGAATTTATTAGACAAAATTTAACTTTTATTTTACCGTGCCAATAAATATGATCATCACTGATATATATATATATATATATATATATATATATATATATATATATATATACATATATATATATATACACTTGTGCATATATATATATATATATATATATATATATAATAGGAACAGAGCTGTAAAGTCCAAAGTTACAAAAAGTTTTTATTATTCGACAGAATACTCGAAAGCTGGTAGCTAGGTGCTTCTTAATACGCGGAGTTTCAAAGAATGCTAACTTTTTTCTTTGACATTTTTTTCTATACTTATCAGAGGAAAATCTGTTAGCAAAATAATCAGATAGTCAATCTAAAATTTACACATTTCTATTTATTTCTTGGTTGCTGCAAAAGATGAAACAAAAAGTTTTATGATTTGTAGTTACAAAACTTAAAACACATAAGAATGGAAAAATATAAATATGGAAATATAGCTCATACGGACAGTTTATACAGAGTTTAATATTAAAATGAAAATAAACAATCATACTTAAATGAGTGATATACATGTGTATATATATATATATATATATATATATATATATATATATATATATATATATATATATATATAAAACAAATAAGTATCAGAACATAATCCATGTAAAATATTCATATGAGGTGAAATTGCAAATGTAATCTTATTATATATCTTTATGCATATATAATTTCAATATATATCTTTATGCATATATAATTTTATTATATTAATTTATGTATATATAATTTTATTATATATGTTTATGCATATATAATTTTATTATATATATTTATGCATATATAATTTTATTATATTAATTTATGTACATATAATTTTATTATATATGTTTATGCATATATAATTTTATTATATATGTTTATGCATATATAATTTTATTATATATATTTATGCATAGATAATTTTATTATATATATTTATGCATATATAATTTTATTATATATCTTTATGCATATATAATTTTATAATATTAATTTATGTATATATAATTTTTTTATATATGTGTATGCATATATAATTTTATTATGTATATTAATACATAGATAATTTTATTATATTAATTTATGTACATATAATTTTATTATATATGTTTATGCATATATAATTTAATTATATATTTATGCATATATCATTTTATTATATATGTTTATGCATATATAATTTTATTATATATATTTATGCATATATAATTTTATTATATATATTTATGCATATATAATTTTATTATATATATTTATGCATCTATAATTTTATTATATATATTTATGCATATATACTTTTATTATATATATTTATACATATGTAATTTTATTATATATATTTATGCATATATAATTTTATTATATATATTTATGCATATATAATTTTATTATATATATTTTTGCATATATAATTTTATTATATATGTTTATGCTTATAAAATTTTATTATATATGTTTATGCATATATAATTTTATTATATATATTTATGCATATATAATTTTATTATATTAATTTATGTACATATAATTTTATTATATATTTTTATGCATATATAATTTTATTATATATGTTTATGCATATATAATTTTATTATATATATTTATGCATAGATAATTTTATTATATTAATTTATGTACATATAATTTTATTATATATTTTTATGCATATATAATTTTATTATATATTTATGCATATATAATTTTATTATATATGTTTATGAATATATAATTTTATTATATATATTTATGCATATATAATTTTATTATATATATTAATGCATATATAATTTTATTATATATATTTATGCATATATAATTTTATTATATTAATTTATGTATATATAATTTTATTATATATGTTTATGCATATATAATTTTATTATATATATTTATGCATATATAATTTTATTATATTAATTTATGTACATATAATTTTATTATATATGTTTATGCATATATAATTTTATTATATATGTTTATGCATATATAATTTTATTATATATATTTATGCATAGATAATTTTATTATATATATTTATGCATATATAATTTTATTATATATCTTTATGCATATATAATTTTATAATATTAATTTATGTATATATAATTTTTTTATATATGTGTATGCATATATAATTTTATTATGTATATTAATACATAGATAATTTTATTATATTAATTTATGTACATATAATTTTATTATATATGTTTATGCATATATAATTTAATTATATATTTATGCATATATCATTTTATTATATATGTTAATGCATATATAATTTTATTATATATATTTATGCATATATAATTTTATTATATATATTTATGCATATATAATTTTATTATATATATTTATGCATCTATAATTTTATTATATATATTTATGCATATATACTTTTATTATATATATTTATACATATGTAATTTTATTATATATATTTATGCATATATAATTTTATTATATATATTTATGCATATATAATTTTATTATATATATTTTTGCATATATAATTTTATTATATATGTTTATGCATATAAAATTTTATTATATATGTTTATGCATATATAATTTTATTATATATATTTATGCATATATAATTTTATTATATTAATTTATGTACATATAATTTTATTATATATTTTTATGCATATATAATTTTATTATATATGTTTATGCATATATAATTTTATTATATATATTTATGCATAGATAATTTTATTATATTAATTTATGTACATATAATTTTATTATATATTTTTATGCATATATAATTTTATTATATATTTATGCATATATAATTTTATTATATATGTTTATGAATATATAATTTTATTATACATATTTATGCATATATAATTTTATTATATATATTTATGCATATATAATTTTATTATATATATTTATGGATATATAATTTTATTATATATATTTATGCATATAAAATTTTATTATATATATTTATGCATATATAATTTTATTATATATATTTATGCATATATAATTTTATTATATATATTTATGCATATATAATTTTATTATATATATTTTTGCATATATAATTTTATAATATATGTTTATGCATATAAAATTTTATTATATATGTTTATGCATATAAAATTTTATTATATATTTATGCATATATAATTTTATGATATATTTATGCATATAAAATTTTATTATATATATATGCATATATAATTTTATTATATATATATTTATGCATATATAATTTTATTATATATATTTATGCATATATAATTTTATTATATATTTATGCATATATAATTTTATTATATATGTTTAAGCATATATAATTTTATTATATATTTATGCATATATAATTTTATTATATATGTTTATGCATATATACTTTTATTATATATTTATGCATATAAAAATTTATTATATATTAATGCATATAAAATTTTATTATATATTTATGCATATATAATTTTATTATATATATTTATGCATATATAATTTTATTATATATGTTTATGCTTATATAATTTTATTATATATTTATGCATATATAATTTTGTTATATATGTTTATGCATATATAATTTTATTATATATTTATGCATATAAAATTTTATTATATATTTATGCTTATATAATTTTATTATATATTTATGCATATAAAATTTTATTATATATTTATGCATATATAATTTTATTATATATTTATGCATATATAATTTTATTATATATATTTATGCATATATAATTTTATTATATATGTTTATGCATATATAATTTTATTATATAGTTTTGCATATATAATTGTATTATATATTTATGCATATATAACTTTATTATATATTTATGCATATAAAATTTTATTATATATTTATGCATATATAATTTTATTATATATATTTATGCATATATAATTTTATTATACATATCTATGCATACATAATTTTATTATATATATTTATTCATATATACTTTTGTTATATTTATGCATATATGATATTATATATATATTCATGCGTATATAATTATATTATATTTCCTTAAGCGTATGAAAGTATATCATATGAATTCATACATATATGATTTCATAATATATATTATGCACATGTAATTTTATTATATATATTTATACGGGCATATTATCTTATTATATATATTTATGCATATAAAATTTTATTAAATCACATATAATTTTATTTCATATATTTATGCATACATAGCAATATTATATAAATATTTGTTATGCATCTATAATTTTAATATATGCCTTCATGTATATATAATGTTATTACATATATTTAGGCATATATAATTTTATTGTATATGTTTATGCATGTATAATTTTATTTTATATATCTATGGATATATAATTTTATTATTATATATATTAGTGCATATATAATGTTACTATATATATTTATGCATATATAATTTAATTATATAAATTTATACGTATATAGTTTTTTTATATATATTTATGCATATATAAATTTATTATATATATTATTGCATCTATAATTTTATTATATACTTTATGCATATATAATTTTATAACATATATTTATGCAGATAGAATTAATTATATTTATATGCATCTATAATTTTATTACATATATTTTTTCATATATAATTTTTAACATATATTTATACATATATAATTTTATTGTATATATTTGTGCATATATATAATTTTATTATATATAGTTGTTCATATATAATTTTATTTTATATATAATTATTTATATATAATTGTATTATATAACTTTATGCATATATAATTTAATATATATATTTATTCATATATACTTCCATTATATAATTCCATGCATCTATAATTTTATTATATATATTTATGCATACATAATTTTATTATATTATTTATGCATCTATAATTTTATTACATATATTTATTCATATGTAATTTTATTATATATATTTATGCATCTATAATTTTATTATATATATTTATTCATATGTAATTTTATTATATATATTTAGGCATATATAATTTTATTATATATATTAATTCATATGTAATTTTATTATATATATTTATGCATATATAATTTTATTATATATATTTATTCATATGTAATTTTATTATATATATTTATGCATCTATAATTTTATTATATATATTTATTTATATGTAATTTTATTATATATATTTATGCATACATAATTTTGTTATATATATTTATGCATCTATAATTTTATTATATATATTTATGCATCTATAATTTTATGATATATATTTATTCATATGTAATTTTATTACATATATTTATGCATATATAATTTTTATATATATTTATGCATATGTAATTTTATTATATATATGAATGCATATATAATTTTATTATATATGTTTATGCATATATAATTATTATAAATCTTTATGTGTATGTAATATTATTATAGATATTTTTTTTTTTTTTTTTTTTTTACATTTTCACCCCAAACAAGGCAAATTGCCACTTTGGTGTAGGGGGCTACTATCAGGGGAAAGAACTACTGGGGTACTATGTAGGGATTTGGGCAGCAAGATGTCGGTTCACGTTACACTTGAACTTCTGCACGTCAGTACTGTTGGGGAAGCAGGGACCTGGAATGGAATTCCAGAGTCTTGCGGTTCTGGGGAAGAAACTATTGGAGTAAAAAGATCTTTTACATCTAGGGATCTCTACAGTGTGGGGGTGGGATCTAGTAGCCTGTCGGGTTTGTCGAGGGTGCTCGCGTCGTGGGGGCACAAGTGATTGCAGTTCGTCAGAGCATTCACCACTAAAATACTTGTAGAAAAGGCAGAGGGATGCAACATTTCGTCGATGGGACAGAGGCTGAAGCTTAGATGCCAGTTCAGGGCCTATCAGGTTTGCGACTCTCTTTTGAACCTTGTCAAGGAGCGAGAGACTAGTAGCAGATGCACCAGCCCAGATGTGGCAGCAATACTCCATACATGGGCGAATGGTGGCCTTATAGAGGTACAGGATACTTTCGGGTGTTAGTAGTTTTCTAGCACGGTAGAGAGAGCCTACCTTTCTTGCAGCGGCCCTGGCAATGCCTTCGATGTAATTGTTCCAACTCATGTTTCCTGTGAACGTTAGGCCAAGGAGTTTGAAAGATGGACTCTCAGATAAAGAGTCGTTGGCCAGTGCTATGGGTGGTAGAGAGGGTTTCTTGTAATTATTGAATGAAACTAGTTTAGTCTTGGCAGCATTGAACGCGACCAACCACTTTTGTCCCCATTCCACTACAGATTGGAGGTCTTCCTCTAGTGTTTCTGCCATTTCTTTAGAAATGTGTTCATTCCTCTTCCTGTCGTGTCTGCCATAGAGTGTAGTGTCATCAGCATATATACCCATCTCAGAGGCAATGTTGTCGGGGAGGTCATTTATGAATATCAGGAACAATAGAGGTCCAAGGATAGAACCCTGGGGCACTCCCGCATTTATAGCATATTGTTTACTGGATTTTTCTCTTATCTAAGAAGGATTTAATTATGTTAAGTATTCTACCAGTGATACCGTATGATCTGATTTTACTGAGGAGACCCTCATGCCATACCCTGTCAAAAGCCTTAGATATATCTAGAGCTACCGCTCTGCCTTCCCCCGCTTTGTCCAGTGAATGGTATATACGTTCAGAGATCACAGTGAGGATGTCTGCTGTGGAACGGGCTTGTCTAAATCCATATTGTTTGTCAGTCAGTAGTTTAGCATCTGTAAGATGATGGACTAGAGCATGGTTAATTATGGTCTCAAATATTTTGGCAAAAAGTGGGAGGAGGCTAATGGGGCGATAATTTGATGGGTCAGTCCTTTCGCCAGAATTCTTGAATACTGGTACAACAGAAGCAGTTTTCCAACAGCCCGGGAAGCAAGCTTCATTAAGACATTTGTTGTAGAGTTTGGAGAGAACTGGAGCTACTTCGGCTGAGCACTTTTTTAATAGCACAGCTGGGATAAGATCGGGTCCACATGCTTTTGAGGTGTCAAGGTTTTTTATGATAGCATGCACCTGAGCAGGGGTGGTTTTCAGATCGTCTAACGTGGCGTCTGTCCGCATAGGAAATTCAGGTAGGGGGTGGTTGGAAGGGTCCAGTGTGGAGTTTGAGGCAAACCGACTGGCAAGCATGTTAGCCTTGTCGGTTGCTGAGGAGACAACCTCGTGATTGTTGGTTAGTGGGGGAATTGTTGATTCCCCATTATTTACTACACTGTTGTAGATTTTCCAGAAGTCTCGAGTTCCTAGTTTTTGTGCTTCGATGCGCTTTTTAGTGGTTTCTGTAAATTCTCTCTTAGCTGTCGCTATTTCTTTCTTAACGTTATTTCTAGCTTCTATATACTTCAGTCTGTTTGAATTGGACTTATGTCGGTTAAACCTACGGTATGCATGCTGCTTTTGAGTAATGGCAGTTGCACAAGTCGACGTAAACCATTGGGGAGAATGGGGCTTACTATAAAATTTCCGCATGGGAACATGCGCTTCGATTGCAGTTTTGAACCAGTCAGTGGTCTCGTTTGCACATTGTTCAGCAGGGAGAGAGAAAATATTTTTCCATGGAGCCTCTCTAATTAGTTCCCTGATGGCTTCCCAGTCAGCCTTATTATAATATCTCGTTGTTTTGAGCACTGGCTCTTCAGTTTTGGGTCTAGAGTTTAGGGCGATTTCAACCATTATCACTGCATGATCAGCGTTCCCGAGTGGGCTGTGGGCCTTCGTTATGCAGTCATCGGGAACTGTGGTCAAAAACAGATCTAGAAGTGATGCGTGTTGTTCTTCCTGGTCAGGGAAACGGGTTGGAAACGTAACAATTTGTGATAGGGAGTGAGATATAGCGAAGCTATGGGTTGTGCTGCCCACTGCATCTGTGTGAGTAGAGAATCCAAGCCAGTTTTTGTGGTGGACATTAAAGTCACCAAACACATGTATTTGTGCGCTAGTGTCGAGGGACAGTGCCGTGTCTATGCTGTCAGATACTTTGTTTATTATGGAGCAGTCCTGAGTCGAGGGAGAGCGGTAGAGAAAATAATAGTAGCTAATACTGTGTTGCACGTTTAGTCTAAAGCACATAAAGGCTTGATCATCTGTTTCTAGGTTTGTTTCTCTAGTCAAGGGAAGGGTATTACGAATGTAAACTCCAAGTCCGTGCACATGTCTGTCAGAGTCCTTACGGCAGAGTGGGAGATATCCAGGCATGTTAAAGTGGTTAGAGGGAATGGAGGAGTGTAGGTTAGTCTCACTTAGTGCTAAGATATCCGGGGTATTTGTTAAGAGAAATGCTTCAACATCAGCTAAGTTAGTTCTAAGCCCACGGATATTTGTGAATGAGAGCCTCAAGGGAGGAGGCAAGTTGAATTTGTTTGTCCCTAATCCTGGTTTAAGCTTATTTTTAGATTGTACTGTCGTCATATTTTTTTTTAGAGTTTCGGTAAGGGGGGAGCTAAACAAGAGGTTATGCGGAGCTTCAGACCTGCATCACAAGTAGACCATCAGCTGACCTTTCTCCAATTAGGATTGTGGCCTCGGGAAAGCCCACCGGGGATGAGTGCAGGGTCCCTTTCCATGCGCGTTATGGCACTGCAAACAACCCGATATTATTCAACTGTTGATGGAGCAGCCGCTCTAAGCGCTACCAAAGAGTTAGGGGACCTGTACTACCAGTCGGGAACAGCAACCAGGAACTGTCAATCCGGTACCCTCAACCCTTTAGAAGAAGGTGAACCCAATCTAATCGCTCAGGCATATCTTATACTCAAGCACTCCCAAATGTGCAGTTTTAGGGGTGGGGCATGCTGGGAATGGGGAAGAACGGCGTTCATTGCCCTAGCCAGGAAACAAGATCTACCGCAGGGTGTTTCTGTCGAATCACTGAGATAGTGTCTCTGCGCTTGACTAATAGGCAAAGAAGGAGTATGGAAGCCGGGCGATAGACAGAGCCTATCTACTCCTTAAGCAATTTAGGTTTGCAAACCGGTGAATTTGTTTGAGTCACGAGCTCTAGGAAGGTTGTCATCCAAGACTGAAGAGGCCTCTCTCCCCTTTGGTTTAGTTTCAGAGTTTTCCTTCTCCTAGACGGATGATCTGGGAAGACCTACTGGGTCCGTCAGCCCTGAGAGGGTTTTCTCCGCGCCTAGGTTCTAATCCAGGTATTTCTGTGACCCCGCGTTGTTAGTGTTACTGGGTTAGTTTGTGGGGGATTATATCTCTACTGATTAGTTACACTCCTCAAAGTGATTTAGGGACATGCTATTTACTTGTTAATGGATAAAGGGGGTGGGTGAAGTTCATGCGGTGTAAGCGTCTATGTTTGTAAGAGGGCTTGTTAGGGAGGAGATAATGTGATTTTAGTCTTACCCTTTTTTTTTTAATTTTATTAATGTTAGCTTAGGTCTAGTATAGTGTTACAGTATGAGTAGGTATTAAGAATTGAGCTACGAGTTGTGCCCGAGCTATTTTAGATGATAGGAGGGTTAAGATGTAAGTGCAATATAGCATGGATAAGACAGCAAGTTTTGAGTCATGCGTAATTAGGTGAATAGATATATGGGCAGGTTTTCAGTAGGTGCGAATAGAGTTGAAGTTGTAGGTTTTTTTATAGTAAGAGTCATGGGGCGTTTTGCATAACAAGGAGTGTCGTTTCAATAACGTAATTAATCGTTGCAAAACTCGAGGAGACAGTTGTGTAGTGCATATCGCTTTGTTTCTGAGTACTTTGGCTGTTAAGTACCTGCCTTTGTGTGCATAGGCTGTTAAGTCCCTTAATGGATAGGAATGAGCTGTAATGCATGCCTTAGAGGTAGAAATGTATAGACGTTTAGTGATGGCTATTAAAACAGTTTGCATGTGAGGGATTAGGGGCTGGAAGTTAGCGATTCCACTACAGATGCGGAGCAATGTGGGAGTTTAGTGGCGGATAGGTTGGAAGGAGTAGATTGTTAGCGTTCAAGAGAAGAGGGGGTATTTATTTACAGATGGATTTCCATTAGGATTTTTGAGTTACAGGTAAGGTTTAGTTTGAAGAAGGGAGGAATTTTTTTTTTTTTTATGCATGCAGGTAAGACAAACGCAATCGTCTTGGAGGTAAAATGTATAAGATTTCGTAGCTAGCTATTAGGTTTTTCCCTCCCAGTTATAGGGACAGCTAGTTCGTTGGGATTTGGAATTGTAGTCATTAAGGTCAGGCGCAGAGTGTTGCATCTATTCAGAAAATTAGCCCTATTATCACAGCTGGGATTATGTATATTGCAGTTACAAATATAGTGCCAGTCAAATTATGAGCCACGTGCAGTGGTTTGGTATGGTATGGGTATCATGGAGGACACTTAAATACAAGCAAGCGTACGGTGATTGCATATATTAAGTATACTACTTAAATAAAGTTCTTCTGTCTTCTATAGTAGAAAGAAAGGTGGTCCTAGCTCTTCTATATTCTTGCATAGGCTATTCGTTATCGAGTAGAGTTCTCCTGACCATAAAAACGGCTCGCGTGGGACTAAGTGTTAGAGACCATTTTTACGCATATGTAATTAAAATGCATTAAATAAATACATTTAAAGAGAAGGTATAAACAGTTGGTAAAAGCAAAAAGAGAAATAAATAAACAAAGTGAATAAATAAATAAAAAATAAAGTAATAGAAGAAACGACTCGCATGGAAGCAAAGAGTTAAAGTCAATATATGCGCATATAGTTAAAATACATTAGTCAAAATAAAGAAAAAAAAAAGCAGTTGCCATTTTGGTAATATTAGGATTTGTTAAATTAACTTAGCTTATATTGTTTGCCCATCTTCAAAATTGTCGCGTCTGTCAGCGAGCATAACCCTCTTCTTAGTGTGACGGTAGGGGGGGGGGCTTCACTTCCTTTCCCCGGATTTCCGGATTTTATATCTATTTATAGTTTTTTAGTGCGCACATGAGTATGGTAATTTTACTTTTTTATTTTTTTTTATTTTATTTTTTATTTTTTTAGGTTAAACTTCTGTCTTCTATAGTAGTAAGAAAGCTGGTCCTAGCTCTTCTATATTCTTGCATAGGCTATTCGTTATCGAGTAGAGTTCTTCTGACCATAAAAACGGCATATTAATGCATATATAATTTTATTATATATCTTTCCGCATATATAAGTTTTTATATATATTTATGCATATATAATTTTATTATATATATTTATGCATATGTAATTTTATTATATATATGAATGCATATGTAATTTTATTATATATATTTATGCAGATATAATTTTATTATATATATTTATTCATCTATAATTTTCAATTGTATATTTATACATTTATAATTTATTATATATACATGCATATATAGTTTTATATATATTTATGCATATATATTATTTTATTATACATCTTTATGCATATATAATTTCATCATATATATTCATGCATATAGAAATTCATTATATATCTTTATGCATGTATAATTTTATTATATATATTTATGCAAATAGAATTTTATTATTTTTATTTATGCATATATAATTATATTACATATATTCATGCATATATAATTTTATTATATATATTTATGCATATATAATTTTACTATAAATCTTTTAGCATATATAATTTTATTATATATAGTTATGCATGTATAATGTTATAAATCTTGATGCATATATAATTGTATTACATATTTTTATGTATATATAAATTTATTTTATATATTTATACATATATAATTTCATTATATATATTTATGCATATATAATTTTATTATATATCTTTATGCGTATGAAATTATATCATATAAATTCATACATATATAATTTTTTTATATAACTTCATGCATATATATTTTTTGCAAATATAATTTTATTGTATATACTAGCAAAAGTACCCGTCGTTGACTGGGTTCAAAAACAGCCTACAGAAAATTGACTCTGATATATGAAAGTATGATAGGTTATGAAAAGGAAGGGTTGTAAATTTTAGTTGAATTCGGGGTATCAAATCCAAAGCAATATATGATGAAAGTAAAAATAAAATTGATAAACGCCATAATTTATTATACCATACCTGTTCACACTGAAACACTTATCACAATATACTGTGGATCTATATTTAAAAAAAAAACTTGTTAAACTTTGCGACATATTTCCATTCTATGGAGGTCAGGCGCGAACGAACGACCCATAATTTTATTATACCATATTTCTTAAAACTGGAACATAATTATCAAAGTATACTTACGCAGATAGATATGAAAAGTCTTTATTAAAGTGTGTGCCTATTTCAATTCTATGGGGGCCAGGCGTGAACGTAGCCCCCAAAATTTTATTATACCATCCCTATTTAATTTACAACATACTTATCAAAGTATTATTATGTACATCTATATCAAAAAACCTGGTAAACGTTTTTTTTTATTTCTAAATTTTTTATTTTCATACTTAATGGACCAGGCGCGAACGAAGACCCCACTATTTTAATGAATCACCGTTTTGCCAGATCAAACCTGCCAATTCCTGTGTCTCATCACATCTTCTATCATTATAGGTAATCAGTTTTTTAAATTAACAATAACAGGAGAATATTCCTGACCACAAACACACACACACGCACACACACGCACACATTCAGCTTTATATTATAGATTTATGCATTATTTCATTATATATTAATGCATCTATAATTTTATTATATATTTATGCATCTAGAATTTTATTATATATTTATGCATCTATAATTTTATTATATATATTTATATTTATGCATCTATAATTTTATTATATATATTTATGAATATATAATTTTATTATATATATTTATGCATCTATAATTTTATTAAATATTTATGCATCTATAATTTTATTATATATATATATATTTATGCATCTATAATTTTATTATATATATATTTATGCATCTATAATTTATTATATATATATTTATGCATCTATACTTTTATTATATATATATTTATGCATCTATAATTCTATTATATATATATATTTATGCATCTATAATTTTATTATATATATATTTATGCATCTATAATTTTATTATATATGTATTTATGCATCTATAATTTTATTATATATATATTTATGCATCTATAATTCTATTATATATATATATATATATTTATGCATCTATAATTTTATTATATATATATATATATTTATTCATCTTTAATTTTATTACATATATATATTTATGCATCTATAATTTTATTATATATATTTATGCATCTATAATTTTATTATATATATTTATGCATCACTAATTTTATTATATATATATTTATGCATCGATAATTTTATTATAAATATATTTATGCATCTATCATTTTATTATATATATTTATGCATCTATAATTTTATTATATATATTTATGTATCTATAATTTTATTATATATATTTATGTATCTATAATTTTATTATATATATTTATGCATCACTAATTTTATTATATATATATTTATGCATCTATAATTTTATTGTAAATATATTTATGCATCTATCATTTTATTATATATATTTATGCATCTATCATTTTATTATATATATTACTTCATATGTAATTTTATTACATATATTTATGCATATATAATTTTATTATATATATTTATGCATATGTAATTTTATTATATATATGCATGCATATATAATTTTATTATAAATATATTTATCTATCTATAATTTTATTATATATATTTATGCATCACTAATTTTTTTATATATATTTATGCCTCTATAATTTTATTATATATATTTATGCATCTATAATTTTATTATATATATTTATGTATCTATAATTTTATTATATATATATATTTATGCATCTATAATTTTATTATATATATATTTATGCATCTATAATTTTATTATATATATATATTAATGCATCTATAATTTTATTATATATATTTATGCATCAATAATTTTATTATATATATTTATGCATCTATAATTTTATTATATATATTTATGGATCTATAATTTTATTATATATGTTTATGCATCTATAATTTTATTATGTATGTATTTATGCATCTATAATTTTATTATATATGTATTTATGCATCTATAATTTTATTATATATATTTATGTATTTATAATTGTATTATATATATATTAATGCAAATATAAGTTTTTATATATATATTTATGCATCTATAATTTTATTATATATATATTTATGCATATATAATTTTATTATATATATATTTATGACTCTATAATTTTATTATATATATATTTATGCATATATAATTTATTATATATATATTAATGCATCTATAATTTTATCATATATATTTATGCATCTATAATTTGATTATATAAATATTTATGCATCTATAATTTTATTATATATATATATTTATGCATCTATAATTTTATTATATATATTTATGCATCTATAATTTTATTATATATATATTTATGCATCTATAATTTTATTATTATATATTTATGCATCTATAATTATATCATATATATATTTATGCATCTATAATTTTATTATATATATTTATGCATATATATCTTTATTATATATATTTATCCGTATATAATTTTATTATGTATATTTATACATATATAATGTTCTTATATATATTTATGCATATGTAATTTTAGTATATATATTTATACATATATAATTTTATTATATTAATTTATGTACATATAATTTTATTATATATGCATCTATAATTTTATATATTTTATTATATTAATTTATGTACATATAATTTTATTATATATGCATCTATAATTTTATATATTTTATTATATTAATTTATTTACATATAATTTCATTATATATGGATCTATAAGTTTATATATTTTAATATATTAATTTATGTACATATAATTTCATTATATATGCATCTATAATTTTATATATTTTATTGAATTAATTTATTTACATATAATTTTATTATATTAATTTATGTACATATAATTTTATTACATATATTTATGAATCTATTATTTTATTATATATATTTATGCACCTATAATTTTATTATATATATATTTATGCATCTATAATTTTATTATATATATTTATGCATCAATAATTTTATTACATATATATATGTATGCATCTA
This sequence comes from Euprymna scolopes, assembly GCF_053919585.1. Classification (NCBI taxonomy): domain Eukaryota; kingdom Metazoa; phylum Mollusca; class Cephalopoda; order Sepiida; family Sepiolidae; genus Euprymna; species Euprymna scolopes. The sequence continues at coordinate 7,440,269 of NC_136517.1, forward strand.
TAACTTTATTATATATATTTATGCATCTATAATTTTATTGTATATATATATTTATGCATCTATAATTTTTTTCATATATATATTTATGCATCTATAATTTTATTAGATATATTTATGCATATATAATTTTATTATATATGTTTATGCATCTATAATTTTATTATGTATGTATTTATGCATCTATAATTTTATTATATATGTATTTATGCATCTATAATTTTATTATATATATTTATGTATTTATAATTTTATTATATATATATTAATGCAAATATAAGTTTTTATATATATATTTATGCATCTATAATTTTATTATATATATATTTATGCATATATAATTTTATTATATATATATTTATGACTCTATAATTTTATTATATATATATTTATGCATATATAATTTATTATATATATATTAATGCATCTATAATTTTATCATATATATTTATGCATCTATAATTTGATTATATAAATATTTATGCATCTATAATTTTATTATATATATATATTTATGCATCTATAATTTTATTATATATATTTATGCATCTATAATTTTATTATATATATATTTATGCATCTATAATTTTATTATTATATATTTATGCATCTATAATTTTATCATATATATATTTATGCATCTATAATTTTATTATATATATTTATGCATATATATCTTTATTATATATATTTATCCGTATATAATTTTATTATGTATATTTATACATATTTAATGTTCTTATATATATTTATGCATATGTAATTTTAGTATATATATTTATACATATATAATTTTATTATATTAATTTATGTACATATAATTTTATTATATATGCATCTATAATTTTATATATTTTATTATATTAATTTATGTACATATAATTTTATTATATATGCATCTATAATTTTATATATTTTATTATATTAATTTATTTACATATAATTTCATTATATATGGATCTATAAGTTTATATATTTTAATATATTAATTTATGTACATATAATTTCATTATATATGCATCTATAATTTTATATATTTTATTGAATTAATTTATTTACATATAATTTTATTATATTAATTTATGTACATATAATTTTATTACATATATTTATGAATCTATTATTTTATTATATATATTTATGCACCTATAATTTTATTATATATATATTTATGCATCTATAATTTTATTATATATATTTATGCATCAATAATTTTATTACATATATATATATGTATGCATCTATAACTTTATTATATATATTTATGCATCTATAATTTTATTGTATATATATATTTATGCATCTATAATTTTTTTCATATATATATTTATGCATCTATAATTTTATTAGATATATTTATGCATATATAATTTTATACTATATATATTTATGCATCTATAATTTTATTATATATATATTTATGCATATATAATTTATACTGTAAATATTTATCCATCTATAATTTTATTATATATATATTTATGCATCTATAATTTTATTATGTATATATATTATGCATCTATAATTTGATAATATATATTTATGCATCTATAATTTTATTATATATATATTTATGCATCTATAATTTTATTATTATATATTTATGCATCTATAATTTTATTATTATATATTTATGCATCTATAATTTTATTATTATATATTTATGCATCTATAATTTTATTATATATATATTTATGCATCTATAATTTTATGATATATATATATTTATGCATCTATAATTCTATTTTATATATATATATTTATGCATCTATAATTTTATTATTATATATTTATGCATTTATAATTTTATTATGTACATATTTATGCATCTATAATTTTATTATATATATATTTATGCATCTATAATTTTATTATATATGTTTATCCATCTATAATTTTATTATATATATATTTATGCATCTATAATTGTATTATATATATATTTATGCATCTATAATTTTATTGTATATATATTTATGCATCTATAATTTTATTATATATATATTTATGCATCTATAATTCTATTTTATATATATATATTTATGCATCTATAATTTTATTATATATATTTATGCATCTATAATTTTATTATATATATATTTATGCATCTATAATTTTATTATATATATATTTATGCATCTATAATTTTATTATATAGGTTTATCCATCTATAATTTTATTATATATATATTTATGCATCTATAATTTTATTACATATATTTATGCATCTATAATTTTATTTTATATATATTTATGTATCTATAATTTTATTATATATGTATTTATGCATCTATAATTTTATTATATATATTTATGCATCTATAATTTTATTATATATATATTTATGCATCTATAATTGTATTATATATATATTTATGCATCTATAATTTTATTATATATATATGTATGCATCTATAATTTCATTATATATATATTTATGCATCTATAATTTTATTATATATATATTTATGCATCTATAATATTATTATATATATATTTATGCAAATATAATTTTTTTCATATATATATTTATGTATCTATTATTTTATTATATATATATTAACGCATCTATAATTTTATTATATATTTTTATGCATATATAATTTTATTATATATATATTTATGCATATATAATTTATTATATATATATTTATGCATCTATAATTTTATTATATATATATTTATGCATCTATAATTTTGTTATGTATATATTTATGCATCTATTATTTTATTATATATATATTTATGCATCTATAATTCTATTTTATATATATATATTTATGCATCTATAATTTTATTATATATGTTTATCCATCTATAATTTTATTATATATATATTTATGCATCTATTATTTTATTATATATATTTATGCATCTATAATTTTATTATATATATATTTATGCATCTATAATTTTATTATATATATATTTATGCATCTATAATTTTATTATATATGTTTATCCATCTATAATTTTATTATATATATATTTATGCATCTATAATTTTATTATATATATATTTATGCATCTATAATTTTATTATATATATTTATGCATCTATTATTGTATTATATATATATTTATGCATCTATAATTTTATTATATATATATGTATGCATCTATAATTTTATTATATATATATTTATGCATCTATAATTTTATTATATATATTTATGCATCTATAATTTTATTATATATATATTTATGCAAATATAATTTTTTTCATATATATATTTATGTATCTATTATTTTATTGTATATATATTAACGCATCTATAATTTTATTATATATTTTTATGCATATATAATTTTATTATATATATTTATGCATATATAATTTTATTATATATATATTTATGCATCTATAATTTTATTATATATATATTTATGCATCTATAATTTTATTGTATATATATTTATGCATCTATAATTTTATTATATATATATATATTTATGCATCTATAATTTTATTATGTATATATTTATGTATCTATAATTTTATTATATATATATTTATGCATCTATAATTTTATTATATATATATTTATGCATCTATAATTTTATTATATATATTTATGCATCTATAATTTTATTATATATATTAATGCATCTATAATTTTATTATATATGTTTATGCATCTATAATTCTATTATATATATATTTATGCATCTATAATTTTATTATATATATATTTATGCATCTATAATTTTATTATATATATTTATGCATCTATAATTTTATTATATATATTTATGCATCTATAATTTTATTATATATATATTTATGCATCTATAATTTTATTATATATATTTATGCATCTATAATTTTATTATATATGTTTATGCATCTATAATTTTATTATATATATATTTATGCATCTATAATTTTATGATATATATTTATGCATCTATAATTTTATTATATATATATTTATGCATACATAATTTTATTATATATATTTATGCAAATATAATTTTATTATGTATATTTATGCATATATATCTTTATTATATATATTTATCCGTATATAATTTTATTATATATATTTATACATATATAATTTTATTATATATATTTATGCATATGTAATTTTAGTATATATATTTATCCGTATATGATTTTTTAATGGGATCCTTCGATATGAGCAGTTTGTATATTTGTTTATATATTTATTTATTCATTTTTTTTATATATTTGCTGACTGTTATCCTAATCTTGATAGTTGTTGTTTTATACGACGTTTCGGCCGCTATTTCTCTGCTCTCCGTCAGGGTGTTAATCTAGACGGGATAGTAATGTTCATCTCTTTACTGTATCTTCAATAATTACTGCCTTCCAGAGTTGTTGTTGTCCTTTCACATTTGGACCAACTAATCCTCTGACAGACTTTGGGAAGGATTGACACCGCTATCTTCAGACAATGTTCACAAGTCCCGTGGTGCAGTGAATTGAAGCGTTTAATCTATACGATTCCAGGTTCCCTCCGAAGTAATCTCCTCCGGCTTCATTACACTTGCTGTACCATTCCAATACCTTTAGGAAGGTACCTTGGAAGTCCTTCTTTTGTGAGCATGTTCATGACCCTTGTCACAGCATCTTTTATCTCCTTAATTGTCTCATAACGACAAGATCTAAGGTTTTCCTTGAGCTTAGGGAATAACTAAAAGTCATAGGGAACAAGGTCTGGATTATAGGGAGGGTGAGAAACTGTCATGATGCCCATGACAACGCCTTGCATTCTAATCTTCTCTCAGCACCCTGGAGACCAACTCTTCACAATTTTTCCACATCTTCGGTTACTCGCGAATAATTGTGTGGACAGTTCCCACACTGACATCAAACTATGCACTTATTGTCTCTATGGACACATAATGGTGCTTATCTATGAAACGCTTTATTTGGCCAATCAACTCATGTGTTCTGATTTTCTTACTCCTCCCACACCTCTCATGATTTCTCACAGACTTCCTGCCTTCCTTAAATCTCTTATGCCACAGAAGCAGTAGAAGCATTCCATACGTTCCTATGGCATTTCTCAAATTTAAAGCATCATTTAATTACATATCGTTCTTCTAGACTTTAGTAGCGTATATTCCAATTTTTGCTATAGCTGTTCGTTTGAACCTGAATCATAAAAATTAGTCAATCATCTCATAAGATGTATATCAATAACATACTGAATTTTCAAGAGTCTAGGACAATTTTAAATGTGTGTACAAAAAAATCGCGAAGCTTATTTAAGGTGCTTGGTATAAAATTAGTTATTATGTTTTATGTATACAGAGTGTGTCAAAAAATATACGCTTTTACGAACACACGATGAACTGGAATAGCTTCAAATACAGAAGAAAAATGTAATTGAAGAATCATGTTCGCAAATGTTCAAATTAACAATCAACACTAATAATAGTCATTATAAAAGTGAGTATATTTTGGGAACACTCTGCACACACACACACACACACACACATACACACAACACACACACACACACACACATACACACAACACACACACACACACACATACACACAACACACACACACATACACACAACACACACACACACACACAACACACACACACACATACACACAACACACACACACACACACACACACACACACACACATCCTACAATGCATTTGGAAACAAATACTTTAGCTAAAATCTTATGAAGAATCCAACTCGAACATTATTCTTAGCAGGTCGAAATATTTTCACGAAAAAAAACGAATCGAAAGGAATTTTATTCACGTATCTTTCATCGGTTTGTTACACATAAATTTGTTTTGAATAGCATTTTTATCGGTCTGTCACATTTGAGTTTGGAAGTCATGTTTTTCGGTCTGTCACTCTTGTTTGAAAATGCATTCTTTTTCTCTCTTGTTTTTTTTTAAATTTTAAGTACGTTTGAAATTGCATTTTTATCCCTAAATGCCCATAGACATTAAAAAGGAAGATTTACATCAAATCTGTTACTAATGTCGCTTGAAACGCTTCAGAATTACGTGACTCTTGACGCAATCCTCTACCAAATACGTCTTCCGACGGAGTACTACCTGGGAGGTGCCGCTTGGAGTACTCTTTCTCGCCTTTAGAGAATGCAACAAAAAAACTTTACAATTTAGTGGGAGTTGATCTGTTTTCTCCTTTACAGTCCCGTTCTCACAGAAGAGATGTTGTTAGTTTCTCTACTCTATCGTTATGTTCATAGTTCGACTGAGCTTCAATGTCTGGTTCTTCTATCAAGAAAAATATATTTACAACTAAATCTCGCCTCTATACACCCACAGTCATAAACTTCCTGTTCCTCTTCTGTATCAATAAATTATATGGAACTTCCATGAACAAAATTTATTTCCTAGAAGATACCAACCGTAGAACAAAATACTACAAGGCTGCTTCCCAAACGACTACAACATCTATAAAGATTAATGTAAACAAAGGTTGGATAACCAATTCTTCTTAGTAATTGTCGGCCCCCTTCACTCACTGATTTCAATCCTCAAATGATGATATTCATCGTCCAATTGAAAATCTCTTTAACTCTTATCCTTGAGTTGCTCTGGATCTAAATAACTGGGCATGCATTAGTAAATATATATATATATATATATATATATATATATATATATATATATATATATATATTTAAGTGTACGTGTGTGTGTGTATGTGTGTCTTATACTATATTATGTTATATTATTTTTCACTTTGTCTGTCCGTCCGTTTTATTTTTCTCGGAAACTACTAGTCCGATCTGGTTGATATTTTGTATGGACATTTTATGAAGTATTCATTCCCCTCGATGCACACTTAGGGACTAATTGGGATTAGTATTTAATGCAAACATGAGTACAGTTTTAACCATATGCAACCATCAATTTAACATAAAGCACTCATCATAAATCAACGGACTTTAACATATTTACACGTTTTTATCGGGATGATATATATATATATATATATATATATATATATATCTATCTATATATATACATATATATATATATATATATATATATATATATATATTTCGGTAAGTTATCCATTATATATATATATATATATATGTATATATATATATATATATATATATATATATATATATATATATATATATATATATATATACTAATTAGTATATACCAATAGTAATGGATTTAAAAAAAAATTAATTTTTGCAATTTTTTTAGAAAGTAAATAGTTCGAACTTAATGAATATCTTTTATGGTTTCAGAGCATATATAGTGCAATAGAATATATATAGCAATAGAATATATAGTGCAATAGAATATATAGTGCAATAGAATATATAGTGCAATAGAATATATTATGCAACAGAATATATAGTGCAATGAATATATAGTACAATAGAATATATAGTGCAACAGAATATATAGTGCAACAGAATATATAGTGCAATAGAATATATAGTGCAACAGAATATATAGTGCAATAGAATGTATAGTGCAATAGAATATATAGTGCAATAGAATATATAGTACAATAGAATATATAGTGTAATAGAATATATAGTGAACAGAATATATAGTGCAATAGAATGTATAGTACAATAGAATATATAGTGTAATAGAATATATAGTGCAACAGAATATATAGTGCAATAGAATGTATAGTACAATAGAATATATAGTGCAATAGAATATATAGTGTAATAGAATATATAGTGAACAGAATATATAGTGCAACAGAATATATAGTGCAACAGAATATATAGTGCAATAGAAAAATAGTGCAATAGAATATATAGTGCAATAGAATATATAGTGCAACAGAATATATAATGCAATAGAATATATAGGGCAATACAATATATAGTGCAACAGAATATATAGTGCAACAGAATATATAGTACAATAGAATATATAGTACAATAGAATATATAGTGCAACAGAATATATAGTGCAATAGAATATATAGTGCAACAGAATATATAGTGCAACAGAATATATAGTGCAATAGAATATATAGTACAATAGAATATATAGTGCAATAGAATATATAGTGCAATAGAATATATAGTGCAACAGAATATATAGTGCAATAGAATATATAGTGCAACAGAATATATAGTGCAATAGAATATATAGTGCAATAGAATATATAGGGCAATAGAATATACAGTGCAATAGAATATATAGTGCAATAGAATATATAGTGCAACAGAATATATAGTGCAATAGAATATATAGTGCAATAGAATATATAGTGCAACAGAATATATAGTGCAACAGAATATATAGTGCAATAGAATATATAGTGCAATAGAATATATAGTGCAACAGAATATATAGTGCAATAGAATATATAGTACAATAGAATATATAGTGCAATAGAATATATAGTGCAATAGAATATATAGTACAATAGAATATATAGTACAATAGAATATATAGTACAACAGAATATATAGTACAATAGAATATATAGTGCAATAGAATATATAGTACAATAGAATATATAGTGCAATAGAATATATAGTGCAATAGAATATATAGTGCAATAGAATATATAGTGCAATAGAATATATAGTGCAATAGAATATATAGTGCAATACAATATATAGTACAACAGAATATATAGTACAATAGAATATATAGTACAATAGAATATATAGTACAATAGAATATATAGTGCAATAGAATATATAGTGCAATAGAATATATAGTTCAATAGAATATATAGTACAATAGAATATATAGTGCAATAGAATATATAGTGCAATAGAATATATAGTACAATAGAATATATAGTGCAATAGAATATATAGTACAACAGAATATATAGTACAATAGAATATATAGTACAATAGAATATATAGTGCAATAGAATATATAGTGCAACAGAATATATAGTGCAATAGAACGTATAGTGCAACAGAATATATAGTGCAATAGAATATATAGTGCAATAGAATATATAGTGCAATAGAATATATAGTGCAATAGAATATATAGTGCAATAGAATATATAGTGCAACAGAATATATAGTGCAATAGAATATATAGTGCAATAGAATATATAGTGCAACAGAATATATAGTGCAACAGAATATATAGTGCAATAGAATATATAGTACAATAGAATATATAGTGCAATAGAATATATAGTGCAATAGAATATATAGTGCAACAGAATATATAGTGCAATAGAATATATAGTGCAACAGAATATATAGTGCAATAGAATATATAGTGCAATAGAATATATAGGGCAATAGAATATATAGTGCAATAGAATATATAGTGCAATAGAATATATAGTGCAACAGAATATATAGTGCAATAGAATATATAGTGCAATAGAATATATAGTGCAACAGAATATATAGTGCAACAGAATATATAGTGCAACAGAATATATAGTGCAATAGAATATATAGGGCAATACAATATATAGTGCAACAGAATATATAGTGCAATAGAATATACAGTGCAACAGAATATATAGTGCAATAGAATATATAGTGCAACAGAATATATAGTGCAACAGAATATATAGTGCAATAGAATATATAGTGCAATAGAATATATAGGGCAATAGAATATATAGTGCAACAGAATATATAGTGCAATAGAATATATAGGGCAATACAATATATAGTGCAACAGAATATATAGTGCAACAGAATATATAGTGCAATAGAATGTATAGTGCAATAGAATATATAGTGCAATAGAATATATAGTGCAACAGAATATATAGTGCTATAGAATGTATAGTGCAATAGAATATACAGTGCAATGGAATATATAGTGCAATAGAATATTCGTAAAAATTCTAAAGGTCAAGTTTTTTTTCTGTTGGTAATTTGTTTTCGTAGGAAAAACATTACAATATTGTTTCGTTCGTGACTTACATGTCTGCGAAATTATGTATTTGCTGCATTTTTAGTCGCTTATTCATCAAATTTTCACCTTAAAAACAATAGAAATAATCTTCCCTTGAACAACTCACATAGTACATGTAATCAACAAACTCTTTCAATTTCACTCTCTCTCTCTCCCTCTCTCTCTCTCTCTCTCTCTCTCTCTTATATGTATATATGTGTGTGTGCGTGTGTGTATTCTTTAGATGTACCTATTCTCTCTCTCTCTCTCTCTCTCTCTCTATATATATATATATATATATATATATATATACAGGAAGAGAAAAAGAGAGAGGCAGAGAGAGAGAGAATAGGCACATCTTAAAATGTGTCTGTTCGGGTTTTATATTTTAATTAGCAGGCTATCCGGCATTGCCCGCGCCATATAAAAAAAAAGAAGAAATGAAGTTGTGTTGTAACACACCTACTATTCTTAGGATATTAAGCAAACAATACAGTAACTTTCTTATCCCCAGGATACACGATTTTTAAACATACCTGCTCTAATCAGGATATTGAGCACTTTGGATTGACTGATTTCGACTCTTTACCAGATATGATGTCGTATTATTCATATTTTGACTCACGGCCAACACCTACATCTACTTTGTTTAGTATACAATATGATAAGTTTAAAAATAATAAAGAAAGTTATTCTATCTAGCAACGCTGCGTTTAAACACACTTGCTCTATCAATGACATTGAGCACACGATTACTATTCATCAATTACTAGATATAATAGAAGTATAATATATATATATATATATATATATATAGAGAGAGAGAGAGAGAGAGAGAGAGAGAGAGACCGAGAGAGAGGGGGAGAGAGAAACTGAATGTGTCCGTTCATGTTTCGCTTTAACTCGATTTTATCTTTTAATGTTCCCCGTTTATCTTTTCCGTTCTTTTGCTAATGAGTTTCCTTTTATTTTTTTCTCCGCATCCAATTTCATCTTTCTTATTCTTTATTAGACATTTTTCCGCCATTTCACCCATCCATCATTCTTGCATCTCGTTAAGAAATATAGACTATCAACTTGCTTCTCTGGGTAAATACGAAACTTGTAAAAAAAAAATGTATAAAAAATATGTCGGTGAAAACCAGCTAATGATATTGCAAGTATCACATCAAGATTCTTGCCATATCCGACTTGTGGGTGTTCCTGACACATCGGGGGAAAAATGACAGCCTTCGCGTGGACATTCTTAACAATCAAAAAGTTGGTAATAATTCGCATCCGGGTTTTTTTTATCATTTAAATCGTGAATATTTTCTTGACATACGCTTGATACCAAAAAAGAAAGAAAAAAATAGGCGGATCGATGACGGAATATGAGCGCTTCTACAGCAAAGATTCGCTTCGCTTCTGTATTTCAAAAATTACACTTAGAGAAGAAGATATTTTTAATCGATAACTGTTTATATGAATGTAGACCAAACTGCGTGCTATCGCTTGCCGGCTAGAGTAACTTGCTGTGCCCGTGTCGTGGGGACGTTTCTAGAACGACTGTTATGTCCTGAGCACGGAAATCAACTCCCCAGAGCAAGTCACGATAAAATGAAAGGCACATAACCTTTAAATCTGGTGTAGATATGGCGTTGGCCACATCTGCTGGTGAGTCTTATGTCGAGTTCTCATCGCCATTAATTCTCTCCTGAGAATTAATTATCTGTGCAGAGTTCTGTTGGTGCTAAAATTAAATGCTGTATGAAATAAACTACCAATGCATGTTTTTTATAAATATATACTTTTTTTATTTTTACATGTAAAAAAGCATTTTAAGAACTCGATCATTGAGCTGACGTGCGACTGTGCCCATACAGGCTCGCAACATCTATTCTGTGTGAGAGAGGTTGCAAGGAAGAGAAAAGGGAATCCCCTTCATGGCTTAGTGGGGATGCCCTTTTCTTTTCCCTGCAACCTCTCTCCCACAGAAGAGACGTTGCGAGCCTGTCATATATATATATTTTTTTTTACACAGTGATCACCACTTATCAAGGCCCGGAAGCCACTCAGGGATAAGGGTTATTGCAAGTACATTACGTTAGTGTGGAGATTTGATGAAGTGTTTAATTAAGGGGGCGGTTCATTAGGAATTTGTTAACGTTGGACTTGAAGACATCCAAGTTGTAGTCCGGAGGGAAGCAGGCAGACGGAACAGAGTTCCACAGGCGTGCAGTTCTAAGAAAGAAGCTTTGTTCATGGAATCCGCGTTTTGATTTAGGCACAGATATAGAGTGGGGGAAATTTTTCACAGTGGATTCAGCTAGACGGGTGTTTTTCGTGAAAGATTGGCGAGGGGGGACCAGAGATTGGAGTTCAGACGAGCACCTGC
>NC_136517.1:7457500-7460000 GCF_053919585.1 Euprymna scolopes
CTTTTTTAAATTTTTGTCACGTTACATATAAACAACAAAAACGATCCGTTCTTCAACTGAGTTGTCACTTGAAATGAAAATTGGGTTCTTTATGACAACCGACGACGCTCAGCTCAGTGGTTAGACGCCGACGACGCTCCACAGCACTTCCCGAAGTCAGAGGTGCACCAAAAAGGGGTCCTGCTGACTGTTTGGTGGTCTGCGACCGGTCTCATTCATTACAGTATTTTTTTTATTTTTTATTTTTTTTTTTTTTGCAGGTGAAATCATTACGGCGTAATATCAACAAATGGATAAAATTCAGAAATTTCGACAACAACACCCAGCATTAGTAAACAGAAAAGGTCTAATTCTCCTCCACAACAATGACCGACTGTACGTTGTTAAACCGATCTTGCAGAAGTTCTCTGAATTATGCTACGAAACACTGCATCATCCACCATACTCTCCAGACCTTACATCTACCGACTACCATTTTTTCAAGCATCTCGACAACTTTCTGCGTGAGAAATGCTTCAAATATCTAAGCGATATAAAAAAAAAAAAAGAAAACGCCTTCAGCGACTTCATCGGCACCAAAACGCAAGATTTCTATGTTAATAGCATAAATGCACTTGTTCTGCGTTGTCAAAACGTCAAAAGTTTTAGGCATGTATACATACATACATACGCAAGAACTTTTGACAGAGGCGACGGATTTTCACGAGATCTGTATCATTTTGGAGCTCTACCCGTCGGACAACAAATATCGAAAATTTGGCCCAAAACATTAATCCTTCACTCTCAACTGGGCACATTTCTACAGGGAGAGGTCGCTTTTTTTGCCGATATTTTCGAAAGTCAACCCCTCCTTTCGATTGACTTGCCTTAATTTAAATCTTCACAACTTCCGGTTTGGCGATGGACGCAACAGCAAAGACGTCACGGTTTTTTCCTAGTTTATATATAATGATAAAAGACTTATATCGAACACTTTTTTATTCTTCAACAAAAGAAAAAATGGAAAATACTAAAATATTTATTAAGTGTGATTTAGACATGTGTTTATATGAACAGCTTTGTTGGTTTCAGATCAAAGAGTGTTCAGGTCGATTAAAAAAATTCAGTGGTCCCTGCTGACTATCCCCTTCCCTCCCCAAACTATAAACAGACGAATTTGATTGGTCGCAATTAATTACGAAAGGAAAAACTACAACACGGTAGCTAAAGTTATTAGATTAAAGTACTCGAGCTGTGATAAATTAATAAATGGAATAATTATACGCCATTTTGACCTTTAAACTTTGTCAGAAGAAACAAATGTAAAAGCCACCGAAAATTTAACGCTTTCTAGGCGAAAGCATGTGACGAAAATTCACTTGTTTGAATATGGCGTCACATCCGGTTTAGCTTGAATATGCTGTCTTCTCCGTTTAATACAATACACGTGATATTTTTAGTAATATTTGTTCGTTTGTTCGTCCTAATACCAATGCGCCATAACAATACGCTCCTTTTTTTGGAGGCTAAGTATAGTTTATTTTTCGTTGTCATGAGACAGTTCTCCCAGGCATTATCTCCTCTTTTCGAAAGCGTAAAGGATTGGCTAGTGTTAAGGTGTCGGATTATGGTTAAATGTTTGTTTTTGTTTTTGTTTTATGGCATATCAATCTTTTTTGAGTGAGTTAATGCCAAACCGGTAATTTTGGAAATAGATTTATGTTTCATATATATATGTGTGTGTGTGTGTGTGTGTGTGTGTGTGTGTGTGTGTGTGTGTGTGTGTGTGTGTGTGTGTGTGATTACGGTCTTCCATAGTTGTTGCTGTCTCAACATGTTTTTTGGCCAACTAATCCTCTTCAAAAAATGCTCACCTGGAACGATAGAGATTCAACGCCTCTATCCACATCGCACGGGCCCTGAAGGACAATCAAGGTTTGATATTTTGGTCTTATAAATCAAAGCTTTTTGTTATCTGATCTTCAATTATCGGGTCCGTACCAAATGGTATATTATTAATTATTGGAATTTTTTGTATATTTTTATTTATTTATTCACGGACTTTTATCCACATCTTTATAGTTGTTGTTTCACGACGTTTCAGTGGTTAACTGCAACGGGATAGGTTCCAAGTGAGCATTGTCTGAAGATAGTGGTTTCAATCCTACCAAAAGTCGGCCAGAGGACTAGTTGGCCAAAACGTATTGAGACGACAACTATGGAAGGCAGTAATTACTTAGGATACAATTAAGAGACTAATCATTCCTATCCCGTCGCAGTTAACTGCCTGAAGAAGGTCAGAGGATGAGTTCACCGAAACGTCGTGAAATCTCTTAACTATATCCTCAGTAATTACTGCTTTCCATAGTTGTTGTCGTCTGACCACGTTTTGGCCAACTAATTCTCTGGCCTGCTCTCGGTAGGATTGAAACTGACATTTTTACGACAATGTTCACCTGGAACCGTAGATGAAACAAAAACTATAAAAGATGGGGATAAAAGTCCGTGAATAAATAAATAA
>NC_136517.1:7467500-7495000 GCF_053919585.1 Euprymna scolopes
CACTGTTTCTACATTAAGTATATATAATAAGCCCTGTTTCTACATTAAGTATATATAATTAGCCCTGTTTCTACATTAATTATATATAATTAGCCCTGTTTCTATATTAGATATATATAATTAGCCCTGTTTCTATATTAGATATATATAATTAGCACTGTTTCTATATTAAGTATATATACTTAGCCCTGTTTCTACATTAGATATATATAATTAGCCCTGTTTCTATATTAATTATATATAATTCGCCCTGCTTCTATATTAAGTATATATGATAAGCCCTGTTTCTACATAAAGTATATATAATTAGCCCTGTTTCTTATATTAATTATATATAATTAGCCCAGTTTCTACATTAGATATATATAATAAGCCCTGTTTCTATATTAATTATATATAATTAGCCCTGTTTCTATATTAAGTATATATAATTAGCCCTGTTTCTACATAAAGTATATATAATTAGCCCTGTTTCTTTTATTAATTATATATAATTAGCCCTGTTTCTACATTAGATATATATAATTAGCCCTGTTTCTATGTTAATTATATATAATTATCCCTGTTTCTATATTAAGTACATATAATTAGCCCTGTTTCTACATAAAGTATATATAATTAGCCCTGTTTCTTATATTAATTATATATAATAAGCCCTGTTTCTATATTAAGTATATATAATTAGCCCTGTTTCTATATTAAGTATATATAATAAGCCCTGTTTCTTATATTAATTATATATAATTAGCCCTGTTTCTACATAAAGTATATATAATTAGCCCTGTTGCTTATATTAATTATATATAATTAGCCCTGTTTCTATATTAAGTATATATAATTAGCCCTGTTTCTCCATTAAGTATATATAATTAGCACTGTTTCTACATTAAGTATATATAATAAGCCCTGTTTCTACATTAAGTATATATAATTAGCCCTGTTTCTACATTAATTATATATAATTAGCCCTGTTTCTATATTAGATATATATAATTAGCCCTGTTTCTATATTAAGTATATATAATTAGCCCTGTTTCTACATTAAGTATATATAATTAGCCCTGTTTCTATATTAATTATATATAATTAATCCTTTTTCTATATTAAGTATATATAATTAGCCCTGTTTCTATATTAAGTATATATAATTAGCCCTGTTTCTATACTAAGTATATATAATTAGCGCTGTTTCTATATTAAATATATATAATTAGCCCTGTTTCTATATTAAATATATATAATTAGCCCTGTTTCTATATTAAATATATATAATTAGTCCTGTTTCTACATTAAGTATATATAATTAACCCTGTTTTTATATTAAGTATATATAATCAGCCCTGTTTCTATATTAAGTATATATAATTAGCCCTGTTTCTATATTAAATATATATAATTAGCCCTGTTTCTATATTAATTATATATAATTAGCCCTGTTTCTATATTATATATATATAATTAGCCCTGTTTCTATATTAAATCTATATAATTAGCCCTGTTTCTACATTAAATCTATATAATTAGCCCTCTTTCTATATTAAGTATATATAATTACTCCTGGTTCTATATCAAATATATATAATTAGCCCTGTTTCTATATTAAGTATATATAATTAGTCCTGTTTCTACATTAAATCTATATAATTAGCTCTGTTTCTACATTAAATCTATATAATTAGCCCTCTTTCTATATTAAGTATATATAATTACTCCTGTTTCTATATCAAATATATATAATTAGCCCTGTTTCTATATTAAGTATATATAATTAGTCCTGTTTCTTCATTAAATCTATATAATTAGCCCTGTTTCTACATTAAATCTATATAATTAGCCCTCTTTCTATATTAAGTATATATAATTAGCCCTGTTTCTATATCAAATATATATAATTAGCCCTGTTTCTATATTAAGTATATATAATTCGTCCTTTTTCTACATTAATTATATATAAGTAGGCCTGTCATATCCGTGTAGAATTATCGATATATTAGTCAAATATTATTAGGCGTGTTCGTATTTACGTCGGTTGTCATGTTCGGCATACATTACTATCCCTGCTGTATATAATGCTTATACTATTAGAGGTGTTGCTAAACATGTATTATTAAGATTATTTTATTTATATTAAGCATAGAATATTATTTCCGTTAGTATATTAGGAATATATAGCTAGGCCTGTTAATATGAAAGAAGTGTTTTAGTGCATTGCAAACGTATTATTAGACCTTATAATATATTAGGTATATATTTTTTGTTTATTTGAATATCGGGTATATATTATTATACCGCATATTTTTAGAACGGTTCGTATAAGAATGTTGTATTAAACCTTTGTAAGTAAGGCATTTATTATGAGATATGTTAGTTTAATAGAGATATATTAATTTATTATGAGGTATGCTAGTATAATACAGATATATTAATAAATTTGTAGCATATTTTTATGCGTGTTGCTATATTATGTATATATTTTTAGATTTTTAGTATAATAAGCAAATATTGTTTGGTGTGTTGATACATTGGGCATAATCATATCTGTTTATATATAATATATAGTGTTAGGCATGTTGGTATATTTAGTATGTTTCTTAGGTATATGTTTTTTATATATTATTAGATTTGTTGGTATATAAGGCTTATATTGGTGTTAAGGGTTGTTGGTTTATTCAATATAATATTAGGCTTGTCGGTATATTAGTAGGCCTTTTATCATAAAATTGAATTATGTTTTATTTAAAACTCGTCTTCGTGTCTCTGTCAGAGATTTTGAATAGAATTTCAATTTTTTTAATCGACTTTTAATTGTTTTTTTAATCGAATTTCAATTTTAATACAATTTTTAATGGAATTTTTAATAGGATTTTAATTGATCGGTGTATAGAAAGTAGTAGAAATGAAGAGTTCACGACTTAAATTTGTGTGATGGCTGAACGTGAAACTCATGTGCCGAAAAATGTTTGATATTCCAAATTTAATTTAAATTTTTTTTAATGTTGTATTTCAGTCAGGCAACTCGGCTAAATTATTCATTCTCTAGTTATGGGAACACGAATGTATTTCGCTCCAATATCTGACGCCGATTCGTCTCGACGTGGTCATCCGTTTCGTCATTTTAATTCCGCCGAGTTTTACGAAGTTGCATTTTATAAATATCTACACGATTTGATAATTAAAACGAAACACAAAAAATTCGTTTCTTTCTTTTTACATCGTTTTTTTTTTTCTCTCATTTGTTTTATACTTTACAATGAAACCAGTGATTAATTATTGCTTTTCCTAAAATAGTTGTTCCCTGCACTGCAGAATATAAAACTTGTAGAATGGTCATTCGTCACGTTTAACTTTAATGTTGTATTTTCTTTGATTCGTCTCATTTTCCCCCACTCCAAACATAGCACATTTGCCACTTGCAGCGTAAGGGCTACTATCTGAGATCGTATCTAACAGGGAAATGTTGGTGGGTTGAGCAACAAGATGGCTGTTCAAATTACATTTTAATACAGGAGGTAAATACAGTTAGGGAAACAGGAAACAGGGAGGTAATTTCAAAGTCTAGCAGCCCGTGGGAAGAAACTATAAGAGTAGTATGCTTTCCGGCGTTGAGGGACCTCAAAAGTAAAGAGGTTTAGATTGTGCTGCTTGTCGAGTCAGTCTGGGGTATGTACGTTCTGAGGGCACAAGTATAAATATTTCATCAGAGCACATTCCATTAAAATACTTGTAAAACAGGCACAGGGATGCAACATTGCGACGATGTGACAGAGGTTGGAGCTTGGCCGGTAATGCAGGACTTATTAGATATGCGACCCTCTTTTTGTCTAAACGTGAGAGGCTAGTGGTAGATTACCAGCCCAAATTAAGCAACAATACGTCATGCATAATCGAATTGTGGTTTTGTAAAGATATAGGATACTCTCTAGTCTGAGTAATTTTCTAGCAGAGTAGAGGGTGCCCACCTTCTTTGCTGCGGTCTCGGCAATGTCTTCAGCCTATTTTTTCACATCCTGTGAATGTTGAGGCGTTCCAAGGTAAGGTGTTAATCGATGGTTGAGAAGGCTGTTTTTGTAGTTGTTATAAGAAATGTTTGAAATGTGGATTTTCGTTTGTATATTACGTTTGTTGGGAATAGCATTTCCTTTGTTGTCATGCTCAATTTTGAAGAAGTATTACGTTAGTCTGGCAAGCTCGAGTGTCTGCCATAATTTTGTTTGAAGTAACATTGTAGATCACACTGTAGTATCTGTTCTGATGCTACACTTCACGTTTTCTGTCTTCGGTTAGTAGAGGAAAATTACTTCATGGCCAAGAAAATTTTTATTTTTGTTCTTATCCAAGATACGTTTGTACGTTTAACTTTAATTCAAGTGATTATGTAAAAAGCGAGTGTATTTTGAAATGTCGGGAATGGTGCGTTGGCTACGCGAGATTAACCTTCTGGGTGTGCGTTCCGTTATAGAAGCGTAAGGGAAAAACTATTTTCCTTCGGTTTAACACCATGCAATGAAGAAAAATAGAAAATAAAAATCTTTTCCCGGTTAAGGCGTATAACGTCGAAAATTCCCGATTTAAAACAAAGAAATATATGTTTATTTAAAAAAAAAAAAAAAAAAAAAAACAGTTTCGCGTGTATTAGTTTATAAACGCAAAACATACATATATCAATTCATGTA
Organism: Euprymna scolopes; assembly: GCF_053919585.1. Classification (NCBI taxonomy): domain Eukaryota; kingdom Metazoa; phylum Mollusca; class Cephalopoda; order Sepiida; family Sepiolidae; genus Euprymna; species Euprymna scolopes. The sequence continues at coordinate 7,472,174 of NC_136517.1, forward strand.
TATGCTAGCAGACCGCTCGGCGTTGCCCGATCGTAAAATATGCATAAATATTATATTTTAATTAATACAGAAACTGAGACATGTACATGCAAGTATAAGGGTTTTTTTTTTCTAAATCGTTCACTTCTTGTAAGTAAAAAAAAAATACATGAACTGAGATCGAAACCTAAACCCAAAGACAGTGAGTTACGAACGATAACCATTAGACCAGCGGGACACGTTCTTTCAAAAGGTGTTTAAAAACCTACTTAGTCTTAACATAAGTAAGGTGATTCATTCACGCATGTGCATTCCTGAAATAGTTAGCGAACATAAAAATCAGACACCCACGTACCAATTTTTCAATTTTGTATTCCTTAGCGGCCATTTACTCTATATGAAAATCGATTAAAGAGTTTCCCACGTGTCTGGATATCCTATATACTAAATTTCAAGTCTGTATATCAAATATCTGTTGAGTATATAGGTTGAGAAGTGTCCTCACACACACACATTCTCACTTATATATATATATATTGCAAGGCCGTACCAGTGGTTTCATTGCGCTGAATCAACCATAAGAGGTTGGAAAGAGTCGGCGTAAATTCATCAGCGACTTAGAAAACTGAAACAATGCAAAGTTAACAAAAAGAGAAAAAAAAACCTTAAACGAGCGTTTAAGACTGAGTTTCAAATTTTAAAACAGAACTTATTAATTGACGCCAATAGATTCTGATTATGGAAGGAAGAAAGCGCGCGTGTGTGTATGTGTATGAGCTGACTCTTTCCAACCTCTTATGGTTGATTCAGCGCAATGAAACCAATGGTTCGACCTTGAAATATGTATATATAGTGCCGTAATAAATATTGTATCTTCAGCTCTCACATCTACGATCGAACACTTTATTGGATTTTTTCATCGCATCCTGACACGCTATATATATATATATATATATATATATATATATATATATATATATATATATATATATATATATATATATATACTTCATTTACTCACATAAATTTAATATACGAAAGTATAGATTTATGCGTAAACTTAAAGTATTTACTTCAAAAGTGCTCAATACGTAGGTAGAGCTAGTTAGTAATTTATAAACTATATATGGCGATTAAGCTACACTGAATATTCTGCGTTTCATCCACTATAGCTTAATCGCCATATATATTTTATAAATTACTATATATATATATATATATATATATATATATATATATATATATATATATATATATATATATATATATATATACGCTTCACCAGCGGTTAGAGTTCTTGAAAATTTCAGGTGTAAAGGCGACGTTCTCCTGAATGCCGGACGTTCAATTCTTTTTCGAATTACTTTGGATCCCTATCTAGTCATGGCTGATGGAACAAGAGCATGCTACCCCCGTGAATTAAATAAAGGATTCCATTGTATGACACTCATGAGATGAGAACAGTAGTCAAATAATTCAAATTATACTAATTACGTTACTATTCTAACCAAACCACTATCACTCCAGTAAATATCTCACTGCTGATGCAATTCTCTATCTATATAAGAACCAAGTACTCCAATGATGGAGTCCTGTTGCCATATCTAGGTCGGAGCTTGGGGGGGGGGGCTTTTCTCTTCCCTGCAATCTCTTTCTCACAGAAGAGACATAGGAGCCTGTCTCTGCTTTATCGTTATTTTCATGTCAAGTGCTCGTCTGAACTCCAATCTATGGTCCCTCCTTGCCAAACTTTCATGAAAAACACCCATCTAGCTGAAACCACTGTCAATAATTTTTCCCACTCTTCATCTGTGCCTAAACCGAAACGTAGATTCCATGAACAAAGTTTCTTTCTGTTTTCCAGCTGACTACAACTTAGTTGTATCCAAGTCCAACGTAAACAAATTCTTGATGAACCGTTCCCTTAAATATTCCAATTTACCAAATTTCTACTACTACGAGCAATTACTAAGAAATTATCCCATTGACTACTGTACACTCGATAATACTTATCCTCGAATGGCCTCCAGGCCTTGATAAGTGGTTACCCCTTTATAAAAAAAAACACTAACTATAAGTCCTGTTAGAAAATATTCCTTTTCTTTCATTCACGATGGGTAATAAACATTTTCAGAGAGCCAATACGTGATAGAATTACCTCCACAAGATGAACAGACACTACGCCTTGATCTTTTCACGAATACCGGATAAACCATATAGTTTATTATTTAAAGTTGAAATGAATTGTTTTTTTACCGAAGTTCTATTACTATTAAGACAAGTTGCATGCTACTTCTAATCGATTTTCAAAATTTGCTGCGCGAATAAACCCGCAATGGCCATGTTCGCCGAATGTTTTTTTTTTTTTTAACAAATTTTAGACTCATCTACTTACCTTAACAAACCTTAATTACTTTTTGCGCCGATGGGAAATGATTTCCTTCTGTTGCTATCTCTTTAAACATCTGATACATTTTCGCAGTTATTATCGCCGTTTCAGTCCGCCAGCCACATTCATATGAGCAGAAACAACGATTAATGGAAACTGCTCAGTACAATATCCAACTTATTATACATGGTGGAACGATAAAGTTGTCGCCCTAAAGAAAACAACTTTTATTGGAAAAGAATCAATTCAAGTAACTTGATTATTTAGTAGAGCTGACATATATTCAATGTAGCCGCCTTCAGCTTTAATCACCGCCTCCGTACGGGATCGAAACTAGAAGCATGCCTTTTTCACAAGCGCTGGCAGGAGCTCGGCGAATACTCGGCAGACGGCGGCGATCAGGTTGGCTTTGGTGTTAAGGAAGGTCATGCTACGTTCTCGACATATAACCAAACGAAGTAGTTAAGCAAGTTCAGGTCGGGGCGGGGGGGTGCGGAGGGGCAGTAAAAGAAGAGTACAAAGTCGTAGCACTCCTTCTCAAGCCAAGCCTGGGTCTCTTTGGATTTGTAGGTCAGTGCCGGGTCCTGCTGCCACACCCAGGGTCTACCAGTAGCAACCTGATTACAGCAGGGGATCACCATACACTTCAGCACATCCAGGTACACTTTGATGTTGACTTTCAGGCCGACTTTGAAGATGTGAGGTGGCATTATGTGGCCCTCACTTAAAACCACACCAAAATCTATAATTGTGACCGAAAACGTTGTTTTCATCATCCTGGGCATGTCCTGTTATTCGTGGAAATCCAGCGATGCATTTTGAGGGTGATGGCAATGGTCTTGTTGTCATAATTTTGATCCGTAGTTGTAGAGCGGCGCATTTCCGATTTCGCTAGTTGAACATTTTGTCACTTTAAGAAATGATACGCTCTTGGCATTTGTACACAACTTGCCAACTAGTAGATAAGCTGCAACAAAAAAAAAAAGAAAATCGGTTTTCATTAAATGGAAATGGAATCATGTCGTCTTTTATAAGACGACAATGTTATCTTTCCACCTTGTTCATTAGATACATATACACAGACACACACACACACACACACACACTCACACACACAGACCACGTTATATAACAAACACGAGGGTAACACAAATGAACACATATCTAAGGCAATGGTTCAAACCGTAGGGAAAAAATTCAGTCTGTTGTGGAAGGGGTACAAAAATGGATGGTAGCAATTTAATGCTGCCCAAGACTAAACTTCTTCCCTTTAATAATTACAAGCAACCTTCTCAACCACTAATAGCCATGGCTAATGATAAATTACCTGAAAGTACCTCGTTAAAACTCCTCGGCTTAACGTTCACAGGAAACATGAATTGGAACAGATCAATTCAGGGTATTGCCAAGGCTGTTGCAACGAATTTGGACTCTCTCTCTCTCTCTCTCTCTCTCTCTCTCTCTCTCTCTCTCTCTCTCTCTCTCTCTCTCTCTCTCTCTCTCTACCATGCTAAAAAGTTATTTACGTCTGGGAGTATTCTGCACCGCTACAATGCGATTATTCGCCTATGTATTTGGCCTGATACATCTCCTACTAGTTTTAGAGAGGGTTCAAAAGAGAGTCGCCAACCTAATAGGTATCGCACTGTAAGCTATTTGACCTCTGTCTCATCGACGAAATGTCGCATGCCTCCACCTGTTTTGCAAGTATTTTAATAGTAGGTGCATTGACAAACTTCAAGACCTTGTACCCCCTCGACGTAAATATCCCCGACAAATCCTGTACTGACATGCAGAAGTTCAAATGTAATGTAAACAGACATCTTGCTGCTGAACTCATTCCATAGTATCCCTTCAATTTATGCCTGAGATAGTAACATTATGTAGCCAGACTTTGTGGGCACCGTGTAGATTATGTAGCCAGACTTGTTCCTTGCTAATAGAGTCAGATGGTTTTGTGGCCAGGTTTGAATCTCCCAACCAGCTGTAATATAAACTCTCTGCATTGATAGATTCCTGAAAGGATGAAACATTAATGTACATAGGTATTAAAAAAATTATCATAGTAATAATTTTATATATATATATATATATATATATATATATATATATATATACAGGGTGCCCATAAAGTCTGGCTACATAATCTACACGGTGCCCACAAAGTCTGGCTACATAATGTAGTCAGATTTTGTGGACACCATAATATATATATATATATATCCACTCTAGGATTCTTCGGATATATATATAAACTAACATATAAAAAAAATTAAATTAAATTAAAAAATAAATAAAATTTAAAAAATTAAAAAAAAACTTAACCTAGATTTAAAACAGGTTAAGACACTAAATATCTACGCCAAATAACAAACACAAAAGGAACGGGTCAACCGGAGGTCAAATGGGCCTTTGTCCTGCAAGTGCCTGCTCATTGGCTGATTAGAGAGGGTGCGGTGGATACTAGAAAGCTGATTGGCCAACTAAAAACTCAATAGAAGGTGCGTATATAAAAACGCGAGACAACCACAAAATTCTCGCATAAGCCTGAAGAATCCTAGAGTGGATGAAACGCGGAATATTCAGTGTAGCTTAATCGCCATATATATTTTATAACTTACTAACTAGCTCTACCTACGTATTGAGCACTGTTGAAATAAATGATTAAAGTTTACACATAAATTTATACTTTCGTATATTAATTTATGTGAGTAAATGAAGTAATTATATATATATATATATATAGATAGATAGATAGATAGATAGATAGATATACTTCGTTTAATCGCATTAATTAATATACTAAAGTATAATTTTATACGTAAACTTTAAGTATTTACTTCAACAGTGCTCAATACATAGATAGAGCTACGTAGCAAGTTATAAAATATATATTGCAATTAAGCTACACAGAATATTCCGCGTTTCATTCTCGTGAGAATTCGTCACGAGAATGAAACGCGAAATATTCTGTGTAGCTTAATTGCCATATATATTTAATAACTTACTATATATATATATATATATATATATATATATATATATATATATATATATATATATATATATATATATATATTATCAATTAACCAATGGTAATGTACATATATCAATAAGAATTTATGCCATGTGAATTGACTCAAACATTAATGATTATTAATACATATTACTGACATTTCTTTAATCGAGCATATATACACATATATATATATATATATATATACATATGCATACATACATACATACTTGCAAAACCCAAAACCTACAAGAAGTAATAACTTCACATGTGTATTTTTTATGATATTACAATAGTTTCGACATAAATCAGATAATTTAAAAATTTACATTGTTTAAAAATTTTCGTAGAGAAATGAGGGCCCATATAAATTTATTCAACACAGATGCTCTTTGTGAAAACAAATTGAGCTTAACGTCAAAGCATTTTTAATTCACTGCCCGCATAGCAGCGTCCGAATAACGCAACGGTTAGAATCTCCGACTGTCACTTGGGCGATCGGGTCCCGATTCTTGCTTGAGGTAGTTGTTGTCTAACCGCACTGATGAATTGTGAAACAGTACTGTATATATATATATATATATATATATATATATATATATATATATATATATATATATATATATATATATATATTTAAACGAAAGAGAAATAAATGGGGAAGTGGGCGTTTAAGTAGTTGGAAGAGAGGAGGTACAATAAAAAGAGAAGAGAGAGCGAGGGGGGGGGGCTGATTAATGGAAGTTCCTCTCTTGTTTATGATGAGTTAATCGCAAAAAAGAAATTTCATGGTTATTTTTCAAGTATACTTTTGCTTGCCTGTTTAGTTCAAAAATGAGAGTGTTACTAGGACACATTTGTTGAAACTGCGTTTCGGTAAACGCAGAAGTACCTAAATTCTTACTACACACTATCCTCGTGTGTCTTAGGTCTTTCTGTACAAGGGTTTGTCAGGACAACCTGACGTGGGGATACTTTTTCCTACAAATATATTCTGACTAAATTTTCAAAATCACATTTCGCATTCGCGACTCAAACAAGATCTCTTCAGTATGACTAACCAACACTGGATTTTCTGAGGAATGGTGCACCTTCTCCAAGTGATGTTACTTCAATTAACAACATGGTTGGATACTCAACCAGACTAGATGAATTCTTGTCCTGGAATCCAGCAATACCAAGAGACTACAAGATAGATATACTATAACATCTTTAAGTGATCGATTGAGGAGAGGGAAATTATGTTCCTAACTTCTTTGCTAACTCGGTGTTTGAGAAAGGAGAACTTTAATGGAATAGTTGAATATTTATGGATCTCATATAGAAATCAAGTGTTAGCCCAAAAAAGGGGGGGCTTGATTTTTGAGAACTTCGACTGAAGTTAGATGAAAAAAACTGAATAATAACCTCGTTTTTTATGTTGTTTTTTTTTCTGTTTTATTACGGAAGTGGCGGATCCAGCGTGAAAAAATACAATCCATAAATGATAGGAAATGCTTTAGCAAAACGCGGGAAAAGTCGAAAATCGATGTGCGAGACAAGCGGGAACGTTTATCAAAAAAAAAGGGAAATGCAAACTGTAATCGGCGTGGAAGACTTTATCATCGATTCTCTTCTATCTTTTTGCAGTGCGACGATCGCGCAGATACATCTTTACTTGATCTGAACGCCCCGGACCCAGCCATAGGCACACTCACGCCACACGAGCAATTTGCCTTCGCCCCTCGGGACAAAAGAAGATAAATGATGGAGGAGTTATGGTCGCCTCCAAAAAAACGTTACGTTTTTAAAGCGTAAAAAAAACTAATTGCTTTCTCGTTCCATTTGTTTTTTGTCCTTTTTTATTTGTTATTTTTTATATTTTTCTTCGTGTTCTTAAACCTTTGTCTTTATATTTCCACTCCTTTTCTTTCTGTCTCTCTGTCTCTGTCTCTGTCTGTCTCTCTCTCTCTTTCTCTCTATCTCTCTATCTCTCTCTCTCTCTCTTTCCCTATATATGTACACAGTATACCTTTAATGTAGAATAGCGTCCCTTAAACGAAAAAGATTAATAGAAATATAGAAAACTTAAGAAATCTCTCATATTAATTAAAATGAATGGTTAATTAATTTAACTAAATGGTAGTACTAGAAGTCTGTTTAAACGTAGAAATATACATAATAAAAAATATTTATGCATGTAATAATAACGTTATAACCAAGTAAATGTTTAAATTTAACCAAATAACTGAAATATGGTAAACAAATTTAATAAATTAAATAATAGTTTCGTATAAAAAATAAAACTTAAATACATATATGCAAGATTTAATCATTGTTAACATTATCTAAGAAAATATATATAAATTAATTATAAATACTAAATTAAATAAGCATTATATATTTTTAGTGTTAATTATAACAATATGACCACATTATATTAATACGTTGGTATGGCGTTTATGACTGCATTAAAACAAAAGATGGCGTAAATATCATAAAACACAATTGCAACTACTCTTCCGATGTTTTTGGATTTATATAATAATAATTTATATATGCGCATAATCCTTTTATAGTTTTTAATAGTTGATGAGTTTCTATTCTTCTGATGAGTCAGGGCGGAAAAATTGAAATATTAACAATAATTATATGAATTGTTCTGCACCACGAAACAGGTGTGGTCAAGAATTGAACATTTTAACAAGCTGAAAGAAATAAAAGGTAAGATGAACATCTTGGAATTTGGAATAAAGACTTGTAACTTATTTAACTATATATTTTTTATCACGCGCACACATATGTATGTGTGTAAAAATGTGAAATGTAATATATTGAGTTCGTGCAATTCAGTAAATTTTCATATACCAATAGGTTTTAACCCAAAAATTGTTGAAAAAAATGCTACATTGCCTAAAGTGTGTTTATTCATAAAGTCTGAAGAAACGCTGGTATTTGAAAATTTTCAAACGATATAATGCCTGAAATTGTCGAACTAGACATTGAAGCAATTGTAACGTAAAATGAAATACACATTTTGTAACCATCAACAACACCTTGTCTTGAATTCTTGAATTTGCACACACAGTATATATATATATATATATATATATATATATATATATATATATATATATATATATATATATATATATATATATATATATATATGTTTTATTAAACACGGATGAATTCGTCTTTTTCCCCAATTTTGCTGGTAATTTTTTTCTATTCGCCGAACGGTCTTCCTTGTTTCAGCTGGTAGGTTGTATTAGTATGGCGCCCAGTGGTTGTTGTTCGGCCATATTTTCTAGCGCTTTCAATCGGTACTTCCGATCATTGTTGTTCTTTGTTTCCGAGGCTTGTATGTATTTATAGTTAATTCTATTTTATTTTATATTCGTTATACAGGTAGGTGTAAGTTGGGTAGGGGTGAATTATTTTTAATTTTTATTTTCTTATTTTATTTTTATTTTAAATTTCATTTATTTATTATTAATTGTTGAATATTTAGTTAGTATATTTGCCACAGTATTAAACGCGATTCGGTTAAGAAGGGGTTGTAGTTTTTTAATTAGTACAGCTTCAAGTAATTTAAGTCTTCGTGTGCAGTTGTTAATATATTTAGTTTTAGTACTGTTAGTAAAAATATTTCTCATTTCGAATGATTGTTGGTCTTTGTTGTGAAAGGTTAGATGCCGTTTGATGGCGCTATTATCTGGTAAGCGGTAAGTTATCGTCGGGAGAGTGTTGTCGGGATGTGGCCAATGCATGCAGTATATGAACTTTAATATTGGGTTCGGAGACATTCTTCAAAAAGGCAAATAAATGTGTATACTACATTAGTTTGATTTAGTGTTGTATTTATATAATTGCGCGTTTGGATTCTTAATCCGGCAGGGAGTGATGTAATGCATCTAGTGTGTTACGTATAAGTTAGTGTTAAGTTCATGCTTGCATGCCTTCTCGCTTCCAGCTAACTCTGCTGGCTAACCTCGTGGTGAAAAGGGAGCAGCTATGCATAAGTTTTCCCTGCCAGTACATAGCCTCTCCATCATCAAGACTCCTACAGTGCCCCCATATTGGCTACACACGGATACTGGGTGCCTTGCGGCCCCAGGCTAAAATTGTAGGAGATCTCGAAGTACGAGGGGCGTGCAATAAGTAATGCCCCTGACCCACTTACCATAGAAGTAGAGCAACGAAACTTGGCACAGTTATTAGTCTTTCTCTACATAGGAATCACCCAGAGTTATGCATTTCTCCCATCGTTTGATGCTACTCTGGAGACCGTTTTTGTAGAACGCCCCAGGTTGGTCCTCCAACCACGACGTGACTTCAGAAATCAAGGCTGCATCATCTGGGAAACGCTTTCCTTTCAAAAACAACTTCATGGCTGGGAAAAGATGCAAGGTCAGGAGAGTAGGAAGGATGGGGAAGGATTTCATAACCACACGCCCGTGCTTCTGATCTGGCGACATGCGAGTTGTGGGCCGGAGCGTTGTCCTGCAGGAGGAGGGTACCTTTGCTGATCTTTCCACGCCTCTTGATTTTGATAGCTTCCCTTAATTTCCTCAAAAGTGAAGCATAATAGGCTCCTGTAATTGTGGTACCATTTGCCATGAAATCAGTCATCATTACTCTGTCCTGGTCACAGAAGACTGTGAGCATGACCTTGCCAGCGGAGGGCTGCACCCTTGCCTCCTTTGGAGGTGGTGAGTCCAAGTGCTTCCACTGCATTGACTCGGCTTTGGTCTCTGGATCATGGTGATGGACTCAGGTTTCATCCTGTGTAATAAGTCTTTTGAAAAACTTTGACTCATCTTCTTGGCACATCTCCAAATTCATCATCGAGCACTCGACGCGTTCTCGTTTCTGGAATGGCAGACACTTATGCATATGCAAATGGTCATGAATGATAGTTTCCACAGACCCCGTACTAATCTTGACATCTTAGGCTATTTGGCGAATAGTAATGCGCCGATCTTCCAAAATGGCAGCCTCAACTTGACGAGCAGATGCCTCATCAATGGCAGAAGAGGGGCAACCACAGACTTCCAGCCATGTTTGAATTTACTATGCCAGCGTTTTACAAGGTCATATGATGGGGCATTATCACCATAAGTTTCTTTCATTTCATCAAAAGTCTCCTGTTGTGTGCGCCTTTTCAAATACAAAAACCGGATCACTGCTCGACATTCAACAGGCTCCATTTCACACCTGACTCAGTTTAAACACCTGTAAAACAGAAACCACAATTAGTTCAGAAGTGTAATTTACCACATAACCCGTAGAGATATAAATCATTGCAGATGCAAAATTTCAGGTAGATCAGACAACTGAAAGTACGTCAGGGACATTAATTATTGCACACCATCGTAGTAGGGGACCCCAGAGGTGGTGCGTTATTGCCCACCGATGTGGGGACATGTCCTGGCACACTACCACTCCTACCCCACTATCTTGTGGGTGCCTTTGGTTGGGCAAAGACTAGGAGAACTAACCCTAAAATGAAACACACTGCCTTGTAGGTCTTATCACAGCAAAAGGCTAAGAGATCGGAACTCTGACTTCAAATCCTACTGCTGTATTGCAGTTTTCCTTAAAAGGCTATGAAACCTCATCACGAAAGAAAAGGCGTAGTAGCGGACATGATAGGGCGACTGTTTACCTCGCTGAGATTACTTTCGGCCAGAAGATGCGGCCGCCTCTGCTACCAGTCGTCGCGGGTTCACTCTACTGGAAATGAGCATTGGAGGTTCAGAGGGTGTTTATCTGATGCGCAACAGATACTGCGCCTAAACTGCGCAAGCATGTTTGGAGCCAAGGTGGAACGTCCTGTGGTGATGGAGTGAGATTACGCCAACACCGAGGGATAAAGCACTGAAGCTAATAATAATAATATCAATAATTTCCCCCACACTTTATCTGTGCCTAAACCTAAACATAGATTCCATGAACAAAGCTTCTTTCTTAGAACTGCACGCCTGTGGAATTGTCTTCCGTTTTCCTGCTTTCCGGCTGACTACAATATGGTTGTGTTCAAGTCTAAGGTAAATAAGTTCTTGATGAGCCGTTCCATATAAGTTATTAAATTTACCAAATTTTCATTACTAATGATTACTATATTGACCAACTTCTACTGTACACTCTTTAACCCTTATCCTTGAGTGGCCTCTGGGCCTTGATAATGTGGTGATGCCTTTGTAAAAAAAAAAAAAAAAAAAAGCCCTAACTAGTCATCGTCAAGATTGACGGACTGCATCATGATGATGATGATGATGATGATGATGATGATGATGATGATGATGTATTATTATTATCATTGTTGTCTTTCGATTGAAGGTTTTAAATTAAGTGTAATATATTATTAGTTTTGTTATCTTTTTGTTCTATTTAGTGGTTCTGGTGTACCTTTTAATTAGGTTTGTTATTTTTCGTCTATTTTGAAGATAATGTGTGGTTGGTTGATGGTCTCGTTTTTGTTAGGGTTTGAGTTTATGTTTTTATTGTGGATAGAGGTTAAATAGAGTTTTTACTATATAACTTACCAGCCGAATCAAGGAAGGCCGCTCGGCGAATAGAAAAGATTATCATCAAAATTAGAAAAAAGACGAATTCAGTCGTGTTTAATCGGACATGCATAAATAATGACTTGCTGCCAAAGTATACAAATATATATATTTACCGATTTTTCGTCTTTATTTCGAAACTTTCCTCAAGATCAGTGATTTTGAGAACAACGTAAAAAGTCAATATTTAAAATATGTGGTGCGTTTATGACATTAGCTTTTATTTTATTATTCGCACGAAAGAAAGAATTTAAAATATGTGGTGCGTTCATGACATTAGCTTTTATTTTATTATTCGCACGAAAGAAAGAATTTAAAATATGCGGTGCGTTCATGAAGTAGAATGATTTTTTGTTTTTTGTTTTTGCTTGTTTTTTTGTTTCGTTTTTTTTTTTAAACAATATTTTAAAATTTGACTTTTATGTCCTTCTTGAATGTTTTTGTTTTTGTTTTGTTTTGTATTTCTTTTTTCCTTTTTTGTTTATTTTGGTTTCGTTTTTGTGCAATATATTAAAATATATTAAAATATGACTTCGATGTCTTTCTTCAAACAAATAATCATCTTTTGGAAATAAAGTTTTGAAATGTTGATAACTATATAAACAGTTTTCGTTTGGTTATTTTCATTTTTCACAATTATCATGTGTGTGTTTGTGAGTGTTTGTGTGTGTGTTTATATGTGTGTTTGTGTGTGTGTTTGTTTGTGTGTTTGTGTGTGTATTGTTGTATCATAAAAGGGGCACCGTTGTGTGATCGTCTAAATGTTGCTGTCTATTTGTGATATCTAATTGTGCATATGCAGTTGTGTGTGTGTGTGTGTGTGTGTGTGTGTGTGTGTGTGTGTGTGTGTGTGTGTGTGTGTGTGTGTGTGTGTGTGTGTGTGTGTGTGTGTGTGGTACATGCATTTTGGACATACCTTAACTTCATGCGTCGTTGATCTTGTCCACCTGGAATTCATCTTGTTCTTGGAGGGGAGGCTGGAAACCTGCTTTGGACGAAACACATTGACTCAAGACGATGATTGGTTTTATATAGTTTTTATCCACTTTCCAGATCTTGATCGCAGAAGAATGGAAAGTGAATGTCTTCGCTTGCGTGGTTAATTCAAAGTCTTACTTTCACACACGTCAACGATCCCCCCCGCCCTCTGTTCAACCGTCTGTTCTTCTCTACGTCCAACCCCAAACTCACTGACTCCACTTAACCGTATCACAGGACTCACACGCAGATCCGATCAGCTGATCCTCCCTTCCGGTAAAATGTGTTTACAATATAATTTATCATATTTCTATCTGATGTTTGACCTATTTCCTAACATTCCTTCCCCTTTTTTTCTCAAAATGCATGGCGAAGACATACATTTTCTACTATACACATTTACTAAGAAGGGAATACCTAAGCTCACCCCACTGACAAAGAAACTGTCATACCATTATCCAATAAATAATAACATCTAATAAATAAAATAACACCCACAAATAATACTATGTGGCGCGAATCCTTGCGCCCTTGAAAGTCAACTTTTTTTCCAGGTCGGTAACCGCGACTGCCTTCAAGGCATATAGCTTAGCGGAAAATATCAGATTTCCACACATGAATTTTTCCATATTGAAAATCAACGGAAATCCCAATCATCCATAAAACACAACCCCTTTTAGACAACATTTGTGTTTTTTTCTTAATCTAAATAAATCTAATGCATATTAAAATTTTATTATACAGCTTACATCCATTTACATACAATGAACAGTATTTTCCCACACCAGAAAAAAAATTCCTAAGAAAAAACACCGTACAAATTGGAAAAAAAAGTTTTCACATTGGCAGAAATTGTCCATCGTTTTACACAAAAAGAACACCGAGTGTTACAGTTAATAATTTCGATACTTACACATTCTAAATTCCATAACAAACTTTTTTGATTGACATGTTTCCCTTAAGCTGAGAGGTCTTTTCAACCACACACTGTAATTAAAATTCATGTTTCTCTTCTATTTCTTTCTTTCTTTCTTTCTGTTTTCCACATTGTCTGTATAAATATGGTTTCTTTTATTTTCTGTTTTCAATTTTCATATTCAAAATAAACAATTCGTTATTAGTATGTCTATCAATATATTTTTTCCTTATTTCTTCAATTTATTTTTTCTACACAATAAGGTTTTTTTTTGTCTTTTTTTTAACGTGCTGTTCTTCCATTATTTTTTCTTATTAATTTATAAATCTATCTATATATAATTTTAATGTGTCTATTTTTTCTTCAGAACCATTCCTTTCTTTTTTCCGTTGTGTTTAATTTTTTCCCCGCCATAGTAACCTCCAGATTCGATTTTTTCCCACGCCCTTGTATAGGTGCCTGGAACACGAGCACCAAAATGGGGTTGTTGTATTGTTATCATAAAAGGGGCACCGTTGTGTGATCGTCTAAATGTTGCTGTCTATTTGTGATATATTCTTATCTAATTGTTCATATGCAGTTGTGTGTGTGTGTGTGCGTGTGCGTGCGTGCGTGTGTGTGTGTGTGTGTGTGTGTGTGTGTGTGTGTGTGTGTGTGTGTGTGTGTGTGTGTGTGTGTGTGTGGTACATGTATTTTGGACATACCTTAACTTCATGCGTCGTTGATCTTGTCCACCTGGAATTCATCTTGTTCCTGGAGGGGAGGCTGGAAACCTGTTTTGGACGAAACACATTGACTCAAGACGATGATTGGTTTTATATAGTTTTTATTTCACATTCCAGATCTCGATCGTAGAAGAATGGAAAGTGAATGTATTTGCTTGCGCCGTTAATTCAAAGTCTTACTTTCACACACGTCAGCGTCCCCTCCTAGTGAAGGGAAGGGGACGACCTGTTAAGCCGTCTGTTCTTCTCTACGTCCAAACCTAAACTCACTGACTCCAGCTAGTGTTTGTGTTCGTGTTTGCGTGTGTGTTTGTGTGTATGTTTGTGTATGTGTTTGTGTGTGTTTGTGTGTGTGTTTGTGTTTGTGTGCGCTATGTATTTGTGTGTGTGTGTGTGTGTGATATAATCACAGAAATGATTTATACGAATTAATTATATTCAAGTATATTGGATTATTTGGATTATTTGGAGTATTGTTCTCCTCTTGCCATGAGTTATTAGCACAACGTTTCGGCCGCTGTAACCTCAAACATTCTTCAATTGTATCCTGTCGAACTTGGGAACTTGCAAAGAATTGCAAACGGAAACCTTTATTTAATCCACGAGTATAGCATGTCCTCGTTCCGTCAGCCATAGCCGGGCAGCAATCTTAAATAATTCACAAATGTATTCTTCATGTTAGAGAACAGTCGCCTGTTCTTGTAAGTAAGTAAAAATGAGATAGGATAGTCGGAGAATTCGAACCTGGGAAGCAAGGTTTGGAATTAAGATTCAGGAGAATTCCGATCGAGAGTTTAAAATAAATAAGCAGATGTTTTGTTGAAAAGGAATTCGTTGTTTAGTAATGTTATTGAAAAAAGGAATTTGATGATTCAATTCTGTTTATGAAAATGAAATTAAAATAAGGAATTTGAAACGAAATAGGAAAATGTTAAACATATTTGTAAAGTAGGTTAGTCGAAAAAATAGGTTCGAGAACTCTGGTTGTAAATATGTGAGGAACAGTGCATGTTTAGACACGTGAAGCATGTCAGGCCACGGGATCGATATGCACGTTGTTTGGTCATGCAATGACGTCATGGAAGAGATGAGTTGTCAATATAGTTACAGCTTTAGTGAGACAAAGAGTCAGAGTAGTCAGAGAGAGAAGTCAGTGCCGAGTCAGAGGTCGGACAGGATCGGACAGACAGAACTGACATCCACCTTGGAAGCGAAGGTTAGAAGAAGGGAATCATGTAAGACTTTGAATTCCTTGATGAAAAATCATTGACCGGTCAAAGAAATAAAGGACGTCATCATATTTTGTAACATCTGTCTTGTGTTATGTCATTCTACAAACAAGATATTGTGAATTTGTATTTATACAAACTTGTGTTCCACTCATCAGTATAAGAACTTTGTGTATGAACGCATCTAAGAATGTCTCTTCATCTTAAGTATGTGTCTCCCTCTCAGTATCAAGAAATAATGAATGTCCCCTCCTATGATGAAAGACTGATAATCCTCATCTCCAAAATATATGCGTTAAAGAAATATAATGTTTATAGAAACACTCCCAGAACTGTTAGAATTGTATAGATGTCAATCTCTCTTCTATCTATATATCTATCCCCCTCTCATTGTGTATTACATGTTCCCGTCTCTCCGTTAAAATGTACCCTGTCTATATCTCACTAATATGAACACTCTAAGACGAACACGCAACAACAAATATATAATTCGTCATCTTGATAAGACAACTATATAACATTCATACCGTCCGTTGAACCTTCAATTCCAGGAAGAGTGTCAACTACAACTAAATTAACATAGTACTTTATCCGTTACACCAATCGTCATTGCAGACAATACGAATATGAATTTTCCTTATTACTACGTAGATATAATATAGATTGCAACTTATTACTAAATATAAGTATTATTGCGTGTATATATATGTGTGTATATATTTGTGTATGTGTGTATATATATGTGTGTGTATATATATGTGTGTATGTGTGTATGTATGTATGTATATATATATGTGTGCGTGTGTATATATATATGTGTATATATGTGTGTGCGTGTGTGTGTATATATATGTGTGTGTATATATGTGTGTATATATATGTGCGTGTGTATATATGTGTGTGTATGTGTATATATATATATATATATGTGTGTGTGTGTGTGTGTGTGATTCTCATATTGTATTAAATTCTATACCAATTTCACCCACTCTCAAGTTGTGTCTAAATCTAAACACAGATTCCATGAACAAAGATTATTTCCTAGAATTGCCTGCCTGTGAAACACTGTTCTACTAGCCTGCTTACCGGCTGACTACAATATTCTAACCTTCAAGTTCAATGTAAACAAGTTCTCTTAAATAATCAAAAGTCTTCTAAATCTACATTATAAACGATTATTACACTACTACCTTATATTCATTAACCCTCATTCTCGAGTGGTCTTCGGGCCTTGATAAGTAGTGGCTCCCTTGTAAATAAAAAAGGTCCGCTTAGTACATGATCGTCACTCATCATATGCGCTGCTTCTTTGAGTCATTTTCCTCTCGACCGTTGTTCTCTGTCTATAATTTTTACTTCATCGCATGAGGGTAGATGGTTTCTATTTTCCCTCCCTGTGGTCAGTCATGACGGATTTTTCAATCTCTCCACATATTACGTTTTTATCGTGTCTTTCTAGCATTAGGTTTTGTGTGCGACATGTCTAACCTTTGTATAGTTTGCCACGTTGACACGTTAACGTGGCAATAATGGTATAATATGATAATGATAAGGGTTAATAGGTGTACGGTAGTCACTGAGACAACAACGTATTAATAATTAGTGGTGGAAATGGGATAGAAGTAGATTATTTAGTGGCAGCTCAACAAAAAGTTGTTTACATTAGACTTGAAGACCACCATATTATAATCAGCTGGAAAGCAGACCAGCAAAACAGAGTTCTATAGGCAGTTCTAGTAATGGATATATATATATATATATATATATATATATATATATATATATATATATATATATATTATATATATATATTATATGTATATATATATTATATATATATATAATCATGTTGTGTGTGTGAGTTCCTTCCTCATAGGTTCCGAAACGGCTGAGCCTATCTTTTGCAAATTTCACACAAAGCTAATTTATATGTCTGACAGTGTTCTTAGATATGTTTTGTACAGAAATTCATCCGATAAATATCGAAAAATCGAAGAAGTCCGATCTTAAAAATAGCTTTTCTTTCTTATAGATAAAAAGTTATAGCTGTTGGAGCATTCGATTACAGATCAACTAATCCCCGGTGCAAACCGGAGTGTAGCTCACCATTTTATTTTAATTTTTTTTTTTCTTATTAATGAGTTCAATTTACGATAAAACCATAGGTAACATTTAAAATCGCCGCAAATCATTTCTTCGTTTGCATATTTTTTTAACTAAATATTAATCAGAAGTTACTTTACCAGGGCAGTCATCGTCGCCCAAATATCAGCTGACGTGATATTGTAAACATGGTAGAAATTGATGAAGGTCATTATCATTATTATTTTTTATTTTTTATATTTTTTTTAAATTTAATTATGCCTCCTAATATATAATAATTAATAGCGGATTAATTCTATAATGATGCATACGCAATCTGCATAAATTAAAATATCATGTTTAAGCGTACTGTACTCCGAGCAACTCCGGGCAACTCCGGGCAACTCCGGGCAACTCCTTTTTCCTAATATTTCTTTCCTTCTGTCATCTATGAACTATTCTTTCATCTCATTTATATGTCATCATTTTCTCTGTTCCCTTTCTCTTTTTCTCTCCATCTTCTTCTCATTTCAATAAATCCAACTTTATGCCCGTCTCGTTTCTTTTCATGTCGTTTTTTGTGATGAATCGAATGAGATGAACGAGAACCAAATCTTCAAATAAATTCCTCAACACGATTTTCTCAGCGAAAATCAAAAATTTTCAATTTGCTTTCGCGTCTCTGTCGCCAGTGCGTTTTGTTATCAGCGGGGAAAATCGCGCCAAAAGAAACCATTCACAAAACAATGGCCACGAATACAAATTCAGAAATGAAGAAACATTTAAAAAAAAAAAAAAGAAAAAAAAAAGAAATGTAAAATGGACGAAAAGTGTGAAAAATTAAAATTAGCGAAAAAATAAAAACAAAAACAACCAAAACTTTGGGGTTGGAACAAAGTGTAATCTTCCTTTTCTGATGCTGCACGACATCTCACTTCTTCTCGGTCGATGAAAAGAAATCCTTCTAGACTGAGACATTTTTGTACCAATCCAGCTTATTTTGTGGAGGCTGGATTTTCTCTACATAAAAAAGATTTTGAGAATAACTCTCTTGTTGCGATGAGGCTAGTAAATTGGAACTCTTCCTTGGCCTACTGATTAGGAGCAAAGTGTAGTATCTGGCATCGTAATAATGTGCAGTTTATTGTATTAAATGTGAGTAATGGCCGAAATAAGAATACGTATACTCACATTACACAATTTGCCAACCAAAAAAGCCACGTCGAGAAAATAACTAAGAAAATCAAAAAAGAGAAAATCCTATTGTATTCACTCAAAACAGCTTAAATAACGATATGCTACTCTTATATATATATATATATATATATATATATATATATATATATATATATATATATATATATATATATATATATATAGTTATTCACGGATGCCTGTCTCGTCGTTATACGACTCATCAATGTGGCTGAACCTAGCAAGATTCGAAACACATGTTTTAGATAATTATATATATATATATATATATATATATATATATAAAATGGGTTAATAAATTCCAACGAAAGAAAGATGTATATTTAAATAAGGAGTAGTCACCAACAATGTGTATTTTTTAACATTATTTTATTATTCCGTGTCTTGGTTTTTCATTGTGAATTATGTTTGGATCATTGTAATAATGTTTTTAAGTCATTGAAATCGTTTACGTACGTTTCAGACGGTCTGAAAAAACTTCATCACCAAATTCACTCATGAACTGAACAGAACCTAATACCATCACACAAAAACATGAAATGCAAGGTACACTCGCATGCACACCCATACACATACACATATACACACCCACACATAAATCAGAACCGACACATTAAAACACACACACGTGCGCACATACAACCACACACAGACATAACACCCCTATCTCTAATACAACACACTGAACAATACCAACCCTACTTAACCTCGAAACCAACAACACTAGGAGACACCTAGAACCATAGTATAATATCTGTTCCAACACCTCGCTCCCTCCTCAGTCAGGGGAGGAGAACCCCCTCATGACTGAAACGACTATCTTCCCTTCTGTCATCCCCCTCCCATACCTACACCCCCTCCAATGCCCCCCTCTGGGGAACAAAATCTTCCTCACACAAGGAACCGATCCTGGGTCTGGCCATACCCACATGGGGAGACAAATAAATAAATAGAAACATTAAAAAATCCCCTATTTTAAATACACCCCTCTTTCTAAACAAACATAATATAAGACTAAAACGAAAAATCACAATACTAAAATCCAAGAATCCAAAAAATAAATATCAAAATAGAATGAAAGCACCCCTACCCTTACTTCAGAAGAGCCAGTCCCCCCTCCCCACACATACACATTAGTAACGACCTCGGACAACAGCCGCCTTCCTAAGGAAGCAAATAAAAATATACATATTCCCAAACCAATAAAAGCAAACACACACACGCACACACACACGCACACACACACACACATAAACACACACGCACACACACACACACACACACACACACACCCTACCCCACCCTAAAGGAAAAGAAAAACACATTAGCAGAAAGAGATAGCGACTGACTACAGAGAGGTCAAAATCTCCCTGGACAAACCAAATAAAAAAGCCATAAAAAAGCAATAAAAATTCAGCATAAACACTTACAAGCCTCCACCCCTTGGAAAAACTTCAAACTAACTGAAAATCGCCATTTTTACACATTTGAAAATAATTTCTGACGAGGACGCATCAGACCGTCTGAAACGTACGTAAACGATTTCAATGACTTAAAAACATTATTACAATGATCCAAACATAATTCTCAATGAAAAACCAAGGCACGGAATAATAAAATAATGTTAAAAAATACACATTGTTGGTGACTACTCCCTTATTTAAATATATATATATATATATATATATATATATATATATATATATATACTAGATGTACCTTGTGGCTCAATTTGACGAAATGGAAAAAATTCCAAAATGAGAAAATGGATTTTTCTTATCTGCTTAATTTCCCTGTACGTGTGGATACACAATTTTTTGTTGCTTCATTTTCTGAGCAGATATAGAGATTTTCTGGTTTGCTGACTCTTGAACACGCAATATAAATTGTCCATGTGAGAAAAAGTCAGTGTGTAGGTGTAAGCCATACAATTGTAAAGATTCTCCCTGAGCTTCGTTGATGGTGACTGCAAACGACAATCGAATTGGGAATTGCAATCCTCTAAATTGAAATGAAGACATTTTCACCTTTAAAATGCCCTGTCAAGATTGTTGCTTCTATGATGTTGTTCATTCATTTTTACTGCAAACCATGTGCCATTGCCAAGCTTGGGTTGGTTTATATTTCCCAACATGATATATGGTACGCCAATTTTTAATTACAGTACATCTGATGGCATCCCTTGCAAATCTAGTGAATTCAAAAATTGGATAACTAACTACTTCATATACTTCCACAAGTGCCGACGGACTTGTATGTGACTTAATTTTAAGCTAAATAATATCGTTAAGTTCATGGACGTCTTTGTTTTGAGCTGCAAAAATAAATTGTTCACTCAGCCAACTGGAATCTTTATCATTAATTTTAATATCTGGGAAAAACTTTTTTCTACCAACTCTTCTTTTGATGTAACTAAATTACAGAAGTTATGAAGCCACGAAATTCGCACTTAACTCATCCAGCACTTTTCCGTTACTAAATTCCCACAATTGATGTGAAAATTTCTCTGCGGATCGATCCTTCTGCAAATGGACACGCATATTTTGAGTTAAGATTAATATGTTCACATGGCGCCAAAAAGTAGAGTATTTGAGGCAAGCACTTATTTCATCTTCTTGTGTTGATTGAGGAATTACAGGTAGCGTTTGTCTGAAATCTCATGCAAGCAATATTACTGCATTCCCAAATGGTCTGACATTGCCACGCAAATCTTGCAACGATCAATCAAGAGCCTCCAGTGATTTTTGCGTGCTACTGTGCATTCATCCAAAACAATAAATTTGCATTTCTGCAATATGTTTACACATGCTGGATGTTTTGGAGATATTGAAGATGGAAGTTTTGACAATTTGAATGTTTAATAATAATTTCAAAGCAGATTGAGCCGTATTGTATCTGGTAGTAAGGTTGCAACTATTCCGCATCAAGCGAGAGCTAAGGTTGTGTCATTTTGAGATGGAATGGCTGCCAAAATAAATTTAATTAAAAAAAGGTTTTACCAGTTCCTCCTGGTTCTATTCTAATTAGCAGTTATTTTCTACTTTCTATTCTCACCGTATGACTAAAACAGGATTTTTGCATATTTTGAAAATACCTTATTCACCGTAATTAATTTAGGTGACTAAAATAGGATTTGCTCATGTTTTGAAAATACCTTATTCACTGTAATTAATTTAGGTGACTAAAATATGGGGGATTAGAGAGGGATACGTATAGAGGAAGATGGAAATATAGAGATAGAAAAAAGAAAGACGGAGGGAAAGCGAGTAAGAAAGAGAGATTGAGGGATTGAAAGATAGAGACAGATAGTTAGAGACAGAGAGGGAGAGAAAGAGAGATAGAGATATAGAGATGTAGAGTGAGTGAGAGAAAGAAAAAGGGTTTAAAGAGAAATGAAGAGGGTGGTAGAGAGAGAAAGATATGTTACAGAGAGAGAGAGAGAGAGAGAGAGAGAGGTGAGTGAACGTGGAGTGTAGACACGTTTACAAGAACCGAAAGTCAGCTGATCAGATTACGTATGAGTGACATGGTTGGCTAGATCTGTGAGATTTGATTTGGGCTTTGAAGAAGACGGACGGCTTAATAGCTGTTCCCTCCCCTTCACTGGAGAGACGAACGCTGACGTGTGTAGAAGAAGAACCCTCACAGGCCGATTTCACTTCCACCTTCTGCAGGACATCTGGGGAAAGTGAAATAAAAACTATAAAACCCATTCATCGTCTTGGAGTGATAAATCTTCGTCAAACA
>NC_136517.1:7500000-7505000 GCF_053919585.1 Euprymna scolopes
TTCTCGGCTCTTTGGTATCACTTTTCTATTGGGGAGGCGATGATGAGACAATAGGGGGGATGCATGATGGTGGTGTATAACTTGTTGATATGCAGCTTCGGCGTTCTTCATTCCCTGTAACACTTCTTTGTTATATTGTCTTGTGTTATTCCCCACATTCTAGGGTTTTCCTAAATTATTATTATTATTATTATTATTATTATTATTATTATTATTATTATTATTATTATTATTATTATTATCATTATTATTATTTGATAGTAAATATATAAAAAAATAAATCATATTAATGTCATACCAAATAGTAAAATAATCGCTAATTAAAAAAATGAAAAAAGAAAAGAATTTTTGTCGCGTTAAAAACGATCGACTTTTGTCGAAAAAAATCGATTTCGAAAAAAAAAAGTTTTAATTTAATATTGTAATATTTTTTTTTATCTTAAGTATATAAAAACACGCTTGGATTAGATAAAAACGTTATCGCAGTGTTTATATATATATATATATATATATATATATATATATATATATATATATAAGGCGTTATTATATATATATATATATATATATAATAACGCCTTATATATATTTATATATATATATATACATATATGATAACGCTTTATATATATATATATATATATATATATATATATATATATATATATATATATATATATATATATATATATAACGCCTTATATCATTGATTTTATTGGTAACAAAGTGCGTATATTTTTTTCGGCCAATGAAAATTTTGATATTAATTTTGTGGATACTTGTTCGGTTTGAGGACTTGGCAAAAATGCGACGGACAAAATGTTCGGATTTAGCCTTATCTGTTGAATATCCATCAATGTGTTTGTGGCGAAAAAGTATATTGATCATTCAGCAAAATGATTTTTTTAGCTATATTCGTTGCAGGTCTGATCGTATGCAAGGCAGTTTCCACAAAAATGTGAGAATCAACAGAATTTACATTTTTTTTTTTTGTTTTGTTTTAGCTTTTCATCAGTGTTGTTATTGTTTGCAGAGTCTGGTGCCTTGTAGGTCGTTATCTTCGTTGCTGTTTTTTTTTTCTATTGAGCATATTTCTTTTTTTTTTTTTTTTTTTTGTTCGGAGGTGGGGGTGTAAACTTGACTTACTTTGATCTTCTTTGTTATACGTCCAGTCTTTGTTTTGTTAATTCGACTGTTTGTCTAGCTTTTACGGCTCTTTTCAAAGTTAAATCTGATTCAGCTATTCAGTTATTCTTGTAAAGTGAGTCATTAGTGCCTATTTTTATAACATCCCGCACCAGACTGTCACATTCTTGGCTGAGTGTTTTTATCCCAGTGAAATATAAGTCAAATGATCTTGCCTAGCCCTAATGATGATCAGTAAAAACGAAAAAGTTTTACATTTTTTGGTGGATCGCAAAATTCTGCACATTTGTAAAAAACTGTAAATGTAAGACTATCTTCCTCTGTTTTAAAATTCAAATTTAATTTTCCGACATTTTATCCCAAGATATTGCAAAAAGAAATCCTTCTTTTAACTTAGTAACTCTATTAAATTCCTTTTTTAAAAAATGTAGTAAAAAAGCGGAAATAAATAAATATTTTAATTCATACAGAAACTGAGGCATGTGCATGCGAGTATTATGTTTTTCTAAACTGTTCATTTTTTGTCAGCAAAACAAAAGATCGCAACCAAAACCCTAAGACAGTGAATCAAGTACGATAACCATTAGGCTTGTTTGACACGATATTTAAAAATGTTTTCAGATCTACTTATTCTTAACATTAATAATCTGTCATGTGAACAATTTACGCATGCGCATTTGTGAAACAGTTAACAGATAAAAATCCGATGACGCCAACGTATCAATTTTTCAATTCTGACCCCTTAGCCGCCCTGTTCCTTCGGATGAAAACCGATTAAAAAGTGCTTACGTGCCTGAATACCCTATATACCAAATTGCAAATCCGTAGATTAAAAATCCGTTGAGTATATAAGTTGAGAGTTGTTCTCTCTCTCTCTCTCTCTCTCTCTCTCTCTCTCTCTCTCTCTCTCTCTCTCACACACACACACACACACACACACACTCACACACACATTTTCACATATATATATATATATATATATATATATATATATATATACATATATATATATAAATATATATACTAGCAAGCCGCTCGGTCGTAAATTATGAATAAATATAATATTTTAATTAATACAGAATTCTTATTTATTATAAACAGAAAAACGGTAAGCATTAAATGTAATGTTAAAATGGAAAGAATCTGAGATATTTTCATACGAGTATCCTGTTTTTTTTTTAAACATTTCACTTCTTGTAAGTAAAAAAAATACTCGAGCTGAGATCAAAACCAAAACCTAAAGACAGAGAGTAAAGTACGACAACCATTAGGCTAGCTTGACACGCCTTGCAATGTGTTTTCAAGCGTAGTTATTCGTAGCATAAAAAGCTGTCATGTTTCATGATCGCGCATGCGCAGTCGTAAGATAGTTGAAAAACATAAAAATCCGACGATCGGATATGCGTGCGTGCGTGCGTGCGTGCGTGCGTGCGTGCGTGCGTGTGTGTGTGTGTGTGTGTGTGTGTGTGTGTGTGTGTGTGTGTGTGTGTGAAGTCGACCCAGATACGATTTGATCGAATAATTTGGATTAAATCATTGGGTAGATACACTTTGTAAAAAATGAGGACAGATACACAGACAGACACAGTGAGTGTTATACATAAGATTTACCGAATACTCACGACGACGCTTATTCAGTGTATAAACCGCCACAATCAGACTGAAAACCCAATATGCGTCCACTATTCATTTAATTTATATATATTTCATTTCTCTGTCCTTTTTTTTTTTCTCGGCCTCTATTATTTCAATAAAAGGAAACCCTTACTTAAACTGTTTTTAGTTTTGTTTCGGTTTCCTTCTTTTTTTTTCTTTTTTTTTTGTATTCAAGAGTTCATGGTATATCATTGTCCGCCATATTTACTTTTTTCTATCAACATATTCTATAATTCGCAAAATTTATTTTTTATTTATTAAAATCAAATTTTAATAAAAGAATTTTCTCATCAGGAAAATCCAGGTAATATTTGTTTTCTTTGCGTGCCTTGCTGATGGTAATGCCTAACAGGTCTTCAGCTGTTGATAAAGATTAAATGTCCATACAGTGTGAAGTGTTGGTCAATTTTACCCGGTCCCTGCGGGGGCCGGGCATGAATCTCAAAGACCATATGTGGGGGCACCCCCACATATAAGACCATCGCTCTCGAGCAACCAGTTATTGGTCACTGTATGGGGAACCCTTTCATACCAATTGTCACTATCTAGTTCCCCCTCGGGGGAGCTGGTCCTCCTCGATTTCACTCTCCGGATTAAAAAACGGCCTTGTGTCTAATTTGCTAAGTTGGGAAGCAAATAAATAACCAGTGTGAAGCGTTGGTCGAGCGCATGTGTGTCAAAATAATTGAAATTCAAAATCTTACGATTGAAATATCCATATTTAATTGATAAAAAACACACGTAGCAAACTGCACACATAAAATTGTAATAAATTTACACCGTTTCTTTTGAGCATTTGGTTAGTGTTTGATAAATTTCGTATCCCAGAAAAGTGCATATTTTCGAAATGCTTACAAAACAATCTGTTATCGAATAAAGTACGCAATATTTCTTTTTTGATAACTATGATGAAATGATGTTAAGTCAAGAACTCTAGTCGTATTATACTCTTGTTATATAATGGGGCTGTATATAACGAGTATATATATTCGTGCGCTCATGAATGTCTAGTCTATATAAATATACGTGTGTATAAAACCGATGCTCGTGTATCGTCTAGTGGTAAGAATTATAAATGTTCGTTGTGACTGTATGCGTGTTTATACATACTCAGAGTTCACGTAACATGGACAAAGTAAAAGTCATTAGTTCGGGACAGGTTCAACAAACATGACACATAAGAACACAATGGCCGTTTGATAACGAAATACTAACCTTAAGTTGTAGCTTCCTTTCGTCTCTTGGACACTTCAAGAAGACATTTCACTGTGAAGCAGTAATTGATTTTACTCGTTTATCCTCATTTTCAGAGTTGGGTGTTTTCATCAGGGATTCACAATGCTTTCTCTCCCTTTAGTCCTTACATCGTATCTTAGTTAGCTCAGACGAATGCTTCCACGACTGACAAAGTCAACCACCTCTCGTAGACTGCTCCCTCATTCTGCCCACTTTACTTGTATTTCAAGTCTATGTATCTAAACCTACTCTTTCTTTGTTACAAGGTCAATTCCATTGTTTATTGTTTATAAATCATTGAATTCATAAATCTATTGTATTACATAAATATCTCAGTAATATTTTATTCATAGACATTCCTAAATCTAAGTTAAAATTCTTCCGTTTGGTTTTTAACATATTTTTAGCTAAACATTCCTTTCTTTCAAAACATTCTCTCTGCATATCTTTTTCTATATGACAAGAATAATAATCATTCAGACCTTTGGCATTGCTCGCCACAACATACCACAGAAACTACACTTTGATCATAACGAAAAGTCCCAACATAACACATTATTTAGCTACTACATAGATCTTAATTTATTCTTTTAAAGAAATCGGTATAACATATGTTTCTGTGTGTCTTATTCTATCGATTTAATTGCCTATCTATCTCGCTCTCTGTTCTTCGTTTAAAACTTCCGAGAGAGGAAGGTAGTTATTTCTCTTCTACTTCGAGAAATGTAAGAATTGGATCCTAAAGTGAGATTGAAACCAATCATCTTGAGGAAGTCTTTTAAATGAAGACGAAACATTGATGAACTAACAAATTTAAATTTTCTTTTTTATTCCCATTACGTTGAAATACCATTTCCATTTTTGATCATGTGGGAGGAAGGGGGTATCTCCTTCTTTCTTGGTTATTTAAGATCTTTTTACCATATTGTCTCCGTCACAAATGTCAAAGTTGTCACTTCTTT
>NC_136517.1:7510000-7535000 GCF_053919585.1 Euprymna scolopes
TACAGTTGGGAGTATTTAGTAATCTCTATTATATTAGGTTGAGAAGAAAGTTCTTGCAGAATTAATTCGATTTCAAACGATGTATTTTTAAATAAGATTTCGTTAAAGTGCCTTTACTTCATACATCATTTTAAAGAGTGTTTTGCCCAGGAACCACTGCTGAACATACAACACAATGGTGGTCTAAGAAATTTTGTGGCGGCGACGAAAATCTTGAAGATGATAAACGTACTGGTCGGTCATCAGATGTTGACAAACGATCAATTAAGAGCCTTAGTCGAAGTCAATCCATGCACAACTGTTTGAGAACTTGTTACTGAATCAGACGTGACATATACAACGATTTCTAACCACTTGAGAGGGATTGGAACTAAAGATAAAAAAAGACTTGATGCCACGAAGAAGATTCACTTCCCGAAGCCAGAGGTGCACCAAAAGATGGTCATGATAACTGTTTGGTGGTCTGCGACAGGTCTCATCTATTACAGAGTCTTTTTTTTTTATTTTAATGCAGGCCAACCATTACGGTGGAGATGTACTGTCAATAAATGGATAAAATGCATCAGAAACTTCAACAACAACACCCAGCATTAGTCAACAGAAAAGGCCCAATTGTCCTCTATGACAGTGCTTGACCGCACGTTATTAAACTGGCCTTGCAGAAGTTGAACGAATTGGGTTATGAAACTCTGCCTCATCCGCCATACTCTACAGACCTCTCATCTACCGACTGTCATTTTTTAAGCATCTCGACAACTTTCTGCGTGAGGAATGCTCCAAAAACCTAAGCGATATCAAAAATGCCTTCAGCGACTTCATCGCCACCAGAACACAATATTTTTAAGCTACTCGCATAAATACACTTGTTTGCGTTGGCAAGAGTGCGTTGATTCTGATAGTGTTTATTTTGATCAACTTTCTTATCAAACTGATATTTCTCTTAATCTGTCTGTCTGTCTGTCTGTCTGTCTGTCTGTTCGTTCCACCTTTTCTTGGAAACGGCAGGGTCGATCTTGCAGAGATTTTGTATCGACCTTTGTTATGATAAGGTACAGCGAACTAAATATTATGGTATTCGTTCGATTCACAGTTACAGATTCATAGGAATTAGTATTTAAGTTCAACTTTCTCTGGGAAACTACCGGGCCGATCAGGCTGAATTTTTTTCATGGGCCTTTGTTATGAAAAGGTGCAGCGAACTAAGTATTATGATATCCGTTCAATACAAAATTAATGATAAATATAGATTCGAATTTAATGCAAAAATGAGCACAAATTTAACCGTATTCAACAATCAATTTGTCATAAAGCAGCATTCCTTTTAAGTCAACGGGCTATAACGTTCGCTCACCTTTTGTAACGTAGCACACGTTTACACACGTGTTTGCATACAGCCGCCATACACGCGTCAGCGTTCTGTTACATTTTAACTGGAAGTTTAACAGACAACAAATATTCCCACATATAAAATCGGTAAGCGACCCCTGGTGACCTGATTACAAAATATCAATATTAATTTTGGTTCATTGTTTTCATTGAAGGATTGAAGAAAGGAATATAAATTTTTAGAGTCAACAGGATATAACTTTTGCCCATTTTTATCGGACGAAAATGACGTTTGTAATTATATTCTTAGTATCACCTCTACTGATATTTTGTTTTCGATTATTTTCACCTTGTCTAGTCATATATTCGTGTGTGTTTAGGTTTTCGTGCAAACAATGTATTGGTTGCCATTTTGTGTGCACGGATCTTTGCCATTTAATCATTTCCGCCCACTTTCATGACGCGTTCCAGAACGAGGTTGTCAAAAAATCACTTAGTCTTCTTCCGGTCTCGTAATTTCTGATTTCCGTAAAGACACTGCCAAATATATCAGTGCATTTTTAACATTATTTGGATTGTTCACACTACTGATCTCAACTTGGATGTTATTCTTACAATGTTTCGGCCGATGTAACTTCCGAGCTTCTTCAGGTGCATTTTATCGAACTCGAGTATCTTTCCGTCGAACTCGGAAATCCGTACGGAACTTTAATCCACAGTTAGCTTGCTCCCATTCCGATAGTCATGATCGAGGAGTTTATGTAATTCATAATTATAGTGGTAGTGTCGCCCACACTGAGGATTGAACCTCCAATCTCCGGAAATTTGTCGCTTAGAACTGATTATTACTTAACACTTATATCTGATGTACTACGGAATCCTTAGATTGTTAGTTTTTTGTTGTTTTTTTTTTAACTGGGCTATTTAGGTCGGTTATGTATGTTGTAATTCTAGGCAGTTTTGTTTGTATTGAGTGTCGCTGGTGTTTGTTTGTTTTTTTGTTTGTTTGGTTGGTTGGTTGGTTGGTTGGTTGGTGCTTTTTTTTACACAGTGATCGCCACTTATCAAGGCCCGGAAGCCACTCAGGGATAAGGGTTATTGCAAGTGCATTACGTTAGTGTGGAGATTTGATTAAGTGTTTACTTAAGGGGGCGGTTCATTAGGAATTTGTTAACGTTGGACTTGAACACATCCAAGTTGTAGTCCGGTGGGAAGCAGGCAGACGGAACAGAGTTCCACAGGCGTGCAGTTCTAAGAAAGAAGCTTTGTTCATGGAATCCGCGTTTTGATATAGAGTGGGGGAAATTTTTCACAGTGGATTCAGCTAGACGGGTGTTTTTCGTGAAAGATTGGCGAGGGGGGACCAGAGATTGGAGTTCAGACGAGCACTTGCCATAGAAATAACGATAAAACAAGGATAGGCTCGCAACGTCTCTTCTGTGGGAGAGAGGTTGCAGGGTAGAGAAAAGGGAATCCCACACTAAGCCACGAAGTCTATTTTGTACTCTGTCAAGGCAGGATAGGCTGTTTTTAGCAGCTCCTGCCCAGATATGGCAACAGTATTCCATCCTTGGACGTACTTGGCTTTTATATAGATAGAGAATTGCATCAGTAGTGAGATATCTTCTAGTGGTGGTGGTGGTGGTGGTGGTGGTGGTGTTGTTGTTGTTGTTGTTGTTGTTGTTGTTGTTGTTGTTAAACAAGTCAGACTTCTGCATACATAAAGCTCACGAAAAATCGTGCCTCGGGATTGCTTGGTGAACAATCGTTAGTTGCGGTTGTATGCAATGACTTGGAAGATTTTGACCAAAAGACACAAAATAACAAACAGCATCGCCACTCTTACTTCGCTCATTTGCAGTTTCACGCCTTGTCACATTCTGATGTCGAATTCTCCTGAGTTTTGACTAGAGTTCTTTTAACAAGGTTTCGGCTGAAATATTGCTTAATGCTAAACTTCTCCACCATGAGTGTCACTTTCAGAAGCTGAAATTCCATAGCGGTATAACTATGACACTACCACATGATCACCGGTGAGGGAGGAGCAGATTTTAGGATGGTGATGTTATTATTATTTATATTAAAATCGAAAAATAACTCCAGATTAAAAGATTTCCGAGTTGGATAAAATGTTTTGTAAAGAAATTGATCGAAATACAATGTTTGGTTCTTAAGAACATGGACTAACGTTCTGCAAAATAAACAGTAAAATTATGGAAACAGATTAGTTTTACTTTATTGTAGAGGTAGAATACACTTAGCAAAAAAATGGCAACGGTTAATCGATCTAGTTTTCGGCAATAAATCTTTGGATCGATGTGATTTTTCTGCCTTGAAACAAAATGACCACCATAGTCCGAAATCCTATTAATCATTTTGGAAGTTTCAATTAAATCGCATCTCGTTCTTATCTCCGATAAAATAACTGTATCTTTTGTATTGATCTATTCAAGAGTTGATATATCATTGTCCTCAGACATTTTATCTGACAAGACAATCAGCAAATTAAGTTAGTAAAGAACATAATTCAATTCCGATGTCATTATTTCCATAGAACTTTTACAGCAGAGACAACTAGTATTTGTCACAGAGATTCAAGCACCACCTGGTCTTTTTTTAATATTTTATAGTTCTTGCATATCATCGAATAGCGGAAATGTCTTATCTTAGTCGACAGAAACAGCTGTTTGTCTCTCTGTCCCATAAGCAGTTGGTTCGTCGGATAATGATGTTTATCTGTTTCTTTCGATTCTTTCCACATGAATTCAAGAATTCCTGTGGAAAGATTCGAAAACACTTAGTGGTTTTAACACTATATGGTTTGTCTTGCCTCTCATAGAGTGGCAGAAGTCTGTCACAACCTCTGCTGAGAAACTGCTGTTCATCACTCTTACCCATGAATAGTTGGCTTGTCGGATAGTGATGTTCGTTTTATTCTTCCCACAGGAATTCAAGCAACAGCTGGTCTTTTTTACACGTTATAGTTTTTATTGCGTCTTCTTGCCTAGCAGAAGTCTATCAACATCTTTGTTGAGAGAAAATGATATTCGTATTGCTGACGCGTAAGTATATGGTTCTCCAGAAAGTGAAGACTTTCTGTTCCTTTATCTTTTTTCCAAGAGGATTCAAGCAACACCTGATCTTTTTAACACTTAATACTATCCGCTGCATATCATCACGTGACGGAAGTTTGTCATCCTCGTTGTCGACAGAAGCCGCCGTTCGTCTCTCTGACCTGTGAATAGTTGATTTGTCGGATAGTGATGTCTCTCTGTTTCTTTTTTTCCTTTTCATAAGATTTCAAGCAACACCTGGTCTTCTTAACACATTATAGTTTTTATTGTGTCTTATCTCGTCGTGAAAGTTTGTGATCTTCTTGGTCAACAGAAGCAGATGTTCATAACTTTGAACCGTAAGTGGTTAGTTCATCAGATAGTGATGTCTCTCTGTTTCTTTCTCTTCTTTGCTACTGGGTTAAACCATCCTCATAATAGTCGAAGTGAAAATAATTTCTGTAATAAGGTAATAATTGAGAACTAAACAAGCACCAACAACATTTTGCCTAATGTTTTTTGTTGCCTTATTTTTTTTACAGCACTACAAAATTAAACATTACGTAAGATTTGCACCTTCCGCTTCTCGGGGAAGGAGTGAAGACATAGCTTCGAAAATAAAACTCACTGAACTCAATCAGTTGACCAAACAAACAGAAATAATTTTCTTCTTCGCCACGTCACATTTCGGACTTCCTGTCCGTGACACGTAGCTCTAACTCAAATGGGGTTTTCCATTCCTCTGCTTAATTAAGCCTTCTGTGAATAATACTGTTTTTATTACAATTTTCACACGCCTGCCTCAAAGCATTTCTACATTAAAAATGTTTAATAAAGTTGTCATTTGGTTTTATGGTAATAAGTTGCACATATCAGAGTAAAGGTTTTTAATTTTGTTTTAAAAACATGAAAAGAAGTTTTAAAATTCATTTCGTATGAATCAGATGATTCTATTATTGGAATTCGTTTCCCTATATTTTCTGGTTAGAATCTATATAGTAATACCGTAGTACCTTTAACGTACGTGCGTATGTATGTGTGTCACAGTCTACAGAATATGAATTATTTGATCGGAAGATTCTATTTATCAAAACACAAGATAGAACACGATAACATACTACGAACATTAAATGAGTATATAGGTGTATATATATATATATATATATATATATATATATATATATATATAGGTATATATATATAGGTATATATATATAGGTATATATATATAGGTATAGGTATATATATATATATATATATATATATATATATATATATATATATATATAGGTATAGGTATATATATATATATATATAGGTATATATATATAGGTATATATATATATGTATATATATAGGTATAGGTATAGGTATAGGTATATATATATATATATATATATATATATATATATATATATATATATATATATATATATATATATATATTGAATGCTAAGAGAAAAGCCACACAAATATTTTCCAGAATAGATAATAATAAAAAAATCATACACACCAGACCTTTCTCTCATAAACAGACATCTTCTTTTACCTACACACACCAATAATACAATAATCTATAACACACTAAACAAACTAAAAATTCCTATCGTACAAACCACATCAATAACCATAAGACATATATTAAAAAACACGAAACATCTCTATAACAAACCAGTTTCCGATGGAGGTATATATACTATTCCTTGCCATAATTGCCATCATAAATATGTTGGTGAAACTCAGCGTAAATTGGAAAAAAGGCTCAATGAACACAAAAGAGATATAAAAACTAGCAATTCTGTAAGTGCATTATTCTCTCATTCATTGCAACATAACCACACCTTTGACTTTAAACAAGCAAAAGTAGTTAAATTTATTTCAAATAAACCGCGCCGGAGACTTATTGAATCTGCGCTTATCGCAATTTCAAGCACTATTAAACAACGTGGCGGTTTCTATAACATAGCGCCATTAATAAGTAAACTGTTTTTAAAAGAACATTATTTAACTGTGGACACAGGTTAACTTTCTCACACCATTCAAACACCCCCTGTAATAATTAACACATAATCTCTATCAATAAATTACATAAATAACACTCATTTCATTTCTGTTACAAACTTATATTTGAATTTCAACAGATATATCTTTTTCCCAATAAGAATATAAACTTGCGTTCATAGTTTTAAAATTATATTAACGACTATATGACGTCACTAAAATTTCCTTCTCTTTAACAGCGCCAGCCCCCCCTCCTTTTTGAATTTCCAGCATCAATTTTCCGTTTCTCTCAAATAGAACTGCGTCACACTGTGCACGTGAAACATTTTCAAATATTTTGTACTGGTATATTTTTTTGTTTCTTAATCTCATTCATCCAGAGGAAGTCTCGAAATAAAGACGAAACGTTGATGAACACATAATACGGTTTGTTCCTTTTTAATTTTTCTCTCTCTCTCTCTCTCTCTCTCTCTCTCTATATATATATATATATATATATATATATATATATATATATATATATATATATTGTATTGGTAGTAATTATTAAGTGTGCCTACCAAAAGAGTGCTCAATGTTTAGACAGAGCCAAAATAAGTTAATTTAGTATCCAACCAAATGGCTACATATAGGCATACATGTTTCGGCGAAAACCCGGCAAGGGAATCGCTTCGTCAGGCCAAAGACATCTCTTGCTGTTTCAACTCAAAAATTTCCAATTTATAACTAGTACTACATCGTATTTACGTGTAAAGGGGGAGACAGGATCTAAAAAGAAAGTATATACATTAAAATGCGATCGTCCATTATGTCAATTTTAATTTATTAATTATTTTATTTTATTTTATTTATAGTGCGTAATGAGTTTCAAGTAGAGTTTCAATATTATTAGTAAATTCCTAGTTCAGTAGGTAAGTTGTGTAGAATAGGAACCCTAGATTAAAAAAAAAAAAAATTACGTATAAAATAAATAGTTAACGTGTAAATAAATTAGTATCCGTATAATATTACTTTTGTAAATTCTAACGTTACGAAGATTACGTGTAAAATAGGCGATTAAAATATAAAAATAAAATAAATTAAATAAATTAGGCTCGATGAGGTGACCATTAAAACCTACGTTAAACGATTATGAAAAGTATACTAATGGTAAGATAACTACATTACAATTAAAGATAAATAAAAAATAAGAAATAAATATCTTTAGTTAAAAATTTAACCTATTAGGTATAGGGTATGGTTATTTGATGGTAAAATACAAATATTTAAAATAATTAACGTTTAGAATGGTTTCATGTATAGAAAAAATTAATTATGATAAAGGGCGGGGGGGACTGGAAAAAAAATGAAGATATTATTTACAAACTTAGGCGTTTTATAATTTTTTAAGCGTATGTATCTGAAAATGCTTGCAGGAGATTGCCGATTCTTGTTTTATATTTAAAAGTTTGTCACGGTCTTTAAAATTAGTAATCTCTATTTTCTCATGCAGGCATAAGAAACAAGTTAATAATCCTAAAGCAGATATATTTACAATATTATACAAAATATTTGAAAATGTTTCACGTGCACAGTGTGACGCAGTTCTATTTGAGAGAAACGGAAAATTGATGCTGGAAATTCAAAAAGGAGGGGGGGCTGGCGCTGTTAAAGAGAAGGAAATTTTAGTGACGTCATATAGTGCAGGCATAAGAAACAGTTAATAATCCTAAAGTATTTAGCAATTGTAATTGTAAATTTCCTACGACCTGTCCCGTAAACAAAATGTGTCTAACACCTTCGGTAGTGTATTTAGCTAAAATATTCCCAGAAGAAAACCCTAATGATGAAAAATTTTATATTGGGAGTACAAAATTAATGTTCAAAGGAAGATACTACGGGCATAAAAGATCGTTGAATAACTTAACTTACGAAAAAGATACTTCTTTATCTATACACTATTGGAAGTTAATTAGAGAAAACAAAACGCCTAGAATACATTGGAAAATAATAAAAAAGGCTAAAGCATGTTACTCTTTGCAGTCACCTTGTTTCTTATGTCTGCATGAGAAAATGGAGATTACTAATTTTAAAGACCGTGACAAACTTTTAAATATAAAACAAGAATCGGCAATCTCCTGCAAGCATTTTCAGATACATACGCTTAAAAAATTATAAAACGCCTAAGTTTGTAAATAATATCTTCATTTTTTTTCCAGTCCCCCCCGCCCTTTATCATAATTAATTTTTTCTATACATGAAACCATTCTAAACGTTAATTATTTTAAATATTTGTATTTTACCATCAAATAACCATACCCTATACCTAATAGGTTAAATTTTTAACTAAAGATATTTATTTCTTATTTTTTATTTATCTTTAATTGTAATGTAGTTATCTTACCATTAGTATACTTTTCATAATCGTTTAACGTAGGTTTTAATGGTCACCTCATCGAGCCTAATTTATTTAATTTATTTTATTTTTATATTTTAATCGCCTATTTTACACGTAATCTTTGTAACGTTAGAATTTACAAAAGTAATATTATACGGATACTAATTTATTTACACGTTAACCATTTATTTTATACGTAATTTTTTTTTTTTTTTTTAATCTAGGGTTCCTATTCTACACAACTTACCTACTGAACGAGGAATGTACTAATAATATTGAAACTCTACTTGAAACTCATTACGCACTATAAATAAAATAAAATAAAATAATTAATAAATTAAAATTGACATAATGGACGATCACATTTTAACGTATATACTTTCTTTTTAGATCCTGTCTCCCCCTTTACACGTAAATACGATGTAGTACTAGTTATAAATTGGAAATTTTTGAGTTGAAACAGCAAGAGATGTCTTTGGCCTGACGAAGCGATTCCCTTGCCGGGTTTTCGCCGAAACATGTATGCCTATATGTAGCCATTTGGTTGGATACTAAATTAACTTTTATATATATATATATATATATATATATATATATATATATAAAAATGTAAAGTTGGTTCGTTCTAAACAAATAAAACCCTATTTCTACGTTACCAATTTATTTGAAATTTTCAGACAACCCATCTTTAGAGTCGAGGTATGTTTTTATGCTATTTAAATAAATTTACCTCGCGAATTATTAAAATATTAAATGAAATAAATATATTTTTTAACCGTTACTGCGAATCTGTTCTGTTGATAAAACTGAACTTCCGGTTCGATTCATTTCACAGCCACGAATTGACGAAAGATTTCATTTTCTGTTAACTCGATAAGTAAAAAAAAAAAAAAAAACTTACTCATGCAGAGAGTGATCCGTGCTGAAATAATAATGCTATTATTTAAAAAGTCATTCTTAACATGGGGAAGGGAGTGTGTTTTACAATTGAATAAAAACATATCATAAAACTTTAATTAAACGTGGAAAACAATTTTAAAAAAATAGTGCGTATCACTCTCTTCATTAGCACACACACACACACACACACACACACACACACAAAAATAATAATAATCCCATATTTTAAAAATTTAAATTCATTTATGTACTTACCAATTTTTTTAATTTTATTTATGTTAAGGCTTTTCACTCATGAAACATTACGTTTTAATTGTTTCGTTTCTTTTCACGGCATTGTTTACATAAAAAAGTTTGTTTTAACTTTTTCTAAACTATTACATTTTTACGACATGCCTCAACGTATTATAAACACCCTAACCCCCCCCCCTATGTTAAAAAACAAACAAACATAAAAACACCCTTCCATTAACCTCGGAAGCCGTTCTTAACATGGGGAAGTTAGGGTGTTTATAATATGCTGGGGCAAGTCGTAAAATTAACGAAGTTGGGGTTTGTATTACTGTACACATAGATTCGAAAAAGTTGTCAAAAAACAAATATATAACAAATAAATGTTATCAAAAGCAAGATAAGTAATTTTTCTACCAAACTGGATATATTTTTCGTGTTTTTATTCAATGTAACATGTTTATTCAGCTCGAAAAACTTACAGTGTTTACCGATGTATTGGAAAATTCAAGATGGCGTCTGATTCTCTCTTTAACACGGTAAGTTTGGGAAAAGGTGTTATAAAAAAAACTATACAAAATACTATTAAAAACCCGCCGAATATATGTCAACCTATGTCACGGTAACATATATTGAGCGAGTTTTTAACAGTATTTTATCTGGTTTTTTATTTATAACACCTTTTCCCAAACTTACCGTGTTAAAGAGAGAATCAGACGCCATCTTGAATTTTCCAATACATCGGTAAACACTGTATGTTTTTCGAGCTTAATAAACATGTTGCATTGAATAAAAACACGAAAAATATATCCAGTTTGGTAGAAAAGTAACTTATCTTGCTTTTGATAACATTTATTTGTTATATATTTGTTTTTTGACAACTTTTTCGAATCTATGTGTACAGTAATACAAACCCAGTTGCTATTTATTGCAAAAATTGCTTGAAATTTATTTATTTGACAAAAAAAGTTACATTTTGGTACTCCTTGGGCGTTGAGTTCCATGGCGACCAGTAGAAAAAAATAATAGTCGCTCCCTTAGTCTCCCGCCTCACCCCGCACGTAACATATTTTATTTACTGACGTTGCCGTAACTAAACGATTATTTGTCACATTTACAAACATTTATTTATTTATTTTGAAAAAAGTTTTACTTTTTATGAATATTAAAAGAAAAATGGGTACTCATGCAGAGAGTGATCCATGCTGAAATAATAACGTTATTATTTAAAAAGCCATTCTTAACATGGGGAGGGGAGGGTTTTTTGTACCTATTCTGTACTTTAACCTTGCAATTGATTAAAAAAAACACGATTTAAAAAATAGCGCGGATCACTCTCTGCATTAGCACCGAAAAATGTTACTAAACATTTATTAATAATTTCTCACTTTTACAAACATTTCGACTTTTTTTTTAAATATCCCCCCTCCCCAATGGTGTTTATTAGGAAATCCGTTGTTAACATGGAGAGGTTGGGGGTGTTTATTCTGAAAGCCGTTCTTAACATTTGTGGAGGTGGACCTAATGTAAAAAAATAAATAAATAAATAAATTAAAAAAAAAACTACATCATTTACTGATAACTTCTCCCTTTTACAAATATTTTTTAATTTACATGCGCGGATGAACAAATTGTCGAATAGTGCGAAAACAAAACATTTAGGTCCACTTCCACAATTTTCTTTTTTAAATGACGACTTTTATTGATAAATAAATTTACTTCTCCGCAACTTTTATTGATCTACTTCTCTGCCACGGGCACTGAACCTCTCCTTTTTTTTTTAATAGTATTTTCGGGTGGGTATGCTGACAACAAATATCAGTTAAATTTTGCAAATAGCTCCCCCCCTCCAAAAGTGTTTATTCCGGAAGCTGTTCTTAAGATGAGAAGGTTGGGGGTGGGGTGATTATAAGGTGGACCTAATCTAAAAAAAAACAAGTTGTTTATGCGCACATAAGCAACTATTTTTTATTAACTTTTTTTTTTTACTTTTTTATTTAAAAATTAGAAAATTTCAATGAATAGAATAATAAATCATTTATCATTAATATATGTTTTTGGTTTTGTGTTGAATGAAACTTTTTTTTTCATTACAACAATAATGAACCAATTTAAATCATCCGGCATGCGTTTAAGGGTTACGAAATTATCAATAAATCGTTTAGTTACTAAGCCAACGTCAGTAAATAAAAAAAATGTTACGTACGCATGCCTTGACTGGGGTGGGGGCTAAGGGAGCGACCATTAAATAATTATGCTGGTCGCCATGGAACTCAACGCCCAAGGAGTACCTAAAGTGGCACTTATGCACTTATGTTACCGTGCTATTTTTTAAAATAGTATTTTCCTGTTAAATTCAAATTTTAAT
This sequence comes from Euprymna scolopes, assembly GCF_053919585.1. Lineage (NCBI taxonomy): Eukaryota > Metazoa > Mollusca > Cephalopoda > Sepiida > Sepiolidae > Euprymna > Euprymna scolopes. Next base: position 7,522,257 of record NC_136517.1, read on the forward strand.
TTTACAATATGTTTTTCTTTTATTAATTTGTTAAGTGAAAGTACAGATAACCCGGTCGGTTTCTGATGCGAGGAAAATCTAGCCCCCCCCCCCCAAAAAAAGGGGTACTCTGGATAATAACAAAACATTAAAATTGCCTCAGTCTCGAAGATTTCTTCTCTACTGAACGAGGAAAAAACGTTTATCTATCAATCCCTTTATCTCTCTATCTCCTTCTCTTTCTCTATTTTCCTCTCACTGTCTCTTTTCTATCTATATATCTTCCTCTCTATCTGTCCATCTCTAATCCCTTATCCTATTTTAGTCTCCTAAATTAATTACAGTGAATAAGGCATTGTCAAAACATGGATAAATCCTATTTTAGTCACCTAATTTACTGACTGTGAGAATAGACGTTATTTGGAAATTACTGCTACCTTGAACAGCATCAGAAGTAACTGGTAAAACCTTTCTAATTAAATTGATTTTAGCAGCCATTTGGTAACAAAATGACATAGCCTTAGCCCTTGCTGCATGAGGAATACCTGCGACCTTGCTGCCAAGTAGAAGAATTATTTATTCTACTTTAAAACATTCAATTTTTAAAAATCTCATGTTCGACATCTCCAAAACATCCAATATGGGGAAAAATATTGCAAAAATGCAAACTTATTGTTTAAGATGAATGCACAATGGTACGCAAAAAATCACTTGAGGCTCTTGGTCGATCCTTGCAAGATTTGCGTGGCAATGTCAGACCATTTGGGAATGCAGTAATATTGCTTGCAGGAGATTTCAGACAAATGTTACGTGTTATTCTTCAATCAACACCAGCAGATGAAATAAATGCTTGCCTCAAATACTCTACTTTTTTGTTCCATGTGAAGACATTAAACAACTCAAAATATGCACGTACAGTTGCAGACTGTTCGATCCGCACAAAAACTTTTGCATCACTTGTGGGAAATTGGGTACGAAAAAGTGCCAGCTGATCAGAGTTAAGGGCAAAATTCTTTGATTTTTAACTTCTGTAATTTCTGTAATTTTATTTCATCAAAAGAATAGTTAGTTTAAAAGGTTTTTGCAGATATGCAAATTATAAGAATTCCATTTGACTGAGTGAATGAGCTATTCTTGCAGGTCAATACAAAAATGCCCATGAACTTAACGCTATAATTAAATGTAAAATTCCAAGTGAGGTAGTCAAATACAAATCCATCGACACTGTTGTGAAAGCAGATAAAGTGGTTAATTATCCAACAGTTATATTTGCCAGGGATGCCACCGCATGTATTGCAACTGAAATTTGGTGTACTAATTATCATGTTGTGAAATATAAACCAATCCAAGCTTTGCAATGGCACATAGCTTGCAGTAAAAAAAAAATAACAAACAATATCATAGAAACAGCAATCTTAACAGGACCTTTCACAGATGAATATATCTTCATTCCATGCATTCCTATGATTGCACCGGATACATCATTACACTTTAACAAATTGCACTTTCCAATTTTATTGTCATTTGCAATAACCATCAACAAAGCACAGGGAACAATCTTTACAATTGTGGGCCTTACAGTTACACACTAACTGTTTTCTCACATGGACAATTTATGTTACATATTCAAGAGTCACCAAACCGGAAAATCTCTATATCAGCTAAGAAAATGGAACAATAAAAACTGTGTACCCATGCAAAATGGAAATTTAAATTTATAAGAATCATGCTTTTTCTCATTTTGGAACTTTTTCCATTGCGCCAATTTGAGCCACAGCAACGCGTGGCAGGGTACAGCTAGTATATATATATATATATATATATATATATATATATATATATATATATATAGGTACGCTAATTTAATGTTCGTAGTATGTTACCACCGTAATATCTTCTTTTCTAATAAATAGGATCTCCCGATCATTAAAATCGCAATGTAAAAAAAATGAATTAATGATATCGCTTTTGAGACGTACGCGAAACTAAAATATACCTTCTTGGTCTTCTGGCTAGGTTTCAATGGTAGTATCTGTTCTGTCTAAAGATGGTATGATGATATCCTGGGATTTCCGTTTACGCCGGGCGTCCATACAATGCAAATATGTCACTGACTCCTATACAGATATTGGAAATGAACCGTAATAACTAGATATATTCTGACACTACATTAACAAGATTACTTAGATAAACACTTTTAAAGTTTTAACAAAAGGGCTACAATAATATTGCCACGGGGTCTCCATTTACGCCGAACGTCCACGGAATACCCATATGTTATATATGAATTTCCACAGGTCTCGTTTGTTTAGCATAATACGGCAACAAATGTTTAGCATAATACGGCAAAGTAAATGTTTACGTGAACTTTAAATCTGATATTAAAGTGACATATTCGACTTAGACAGTATTTGATCACTTATATATATCCTTGCAGGTAAGACACAAGGTCATGTGTTAGTTCGATAAAAGTGTTTCTGTGAAACAGACTGGATTCGACCTTGACCTCAAGTGTATAGTTCTTGTTGCTAACCACTTGACCTCCGGGTTGAACACGTGAAAATAACTTACCACGTGGCAGAGATGAAAAGTTTTTCTTGTGTTTATTCTGCGTCTCTGTGTTTTTTTGTTTTTTTTTTTGTTTTATTTTTTTTCTGTATATGTTTTATTTTTTCATTTTTCTTATCATTTTGTTTAAGCCAGGGATGGGGCATCCTACCAGATGCCAAACATACACCTGCTATTTTAGACACTCCAACCGAGAGATCTTTTTAAGATTCTAACCGTCCCTTTAAGTGCAATTGTTTGAATCTCCTTTGCACTTGGTTTACCTGGTATATTTGTAAGATAGTTTGTGTGTGTGTGTGTTTTATGTGTGTTTTATGTGTGTGTGTGTGTGTGTGTGTGTGTGTGTGTGTGTGTGTGTGTGTGTGTGTGTGTGTGTGTGTGTGTGTGTTTTATGTGTGTTATGTATTTTGGTGTATTATGTTCTGTATATCGTGTCGTCTTTATAATGTTTATTTTAGTTTACGATGACTTATCGTCTATGCACCGAAGAAGAAAAAAAGTAAATACAAGAAAAAAAAAAATGAAACATTACATTGGATATAAAGCAAAAACTCTCTTTGTCGTTCAGTAGATGGTAGAGTGGGTTTTCCTCTTTCGTCCGTGTCAGATCGAGTTAACAATAATACGAAAATTAGCAATCATTAATCTCTCTCTCTCTCTTTCTCTCTCTCTCTCTCTCTCTCTCTCTCTCTCTATATATATATATATATATATATATATATATATATATATATATATATATATATATATTGGACCATTTGGAATTTACCCATTGGATTGGAACTTTTAAATTCGACCGTTTTAGATTTTACCATTCTTTGATTTTTTTACCCTTCACCGGACTATCCATTCATGTGAAATCTTTTTATCATTTTTCTTTTACCTCCTATTCCCCTTACCTCACCCTTTTTTTAACCAAGTAAGATCTGTGACTTACTTGTAGTTTCATTAAATACTTTTATATGCAAAATCCGATCCTGCATTTTGCTAATTCCTGCCCTCTGATGAGAAGGAGAGTATTTCTTCGAAACTCCGCGGATTAAGGACTATCCACTTATCTTGTGCTTCCTTTTTTAAAATTAAATATGTTTTTAACTCTTTTTCAAGATGTCTTTTAACATGTTTTATTAATTATTTGTTCATATATATATATATATATATATATATATATATATATATATATAGTAAAATCTAGGTATAGATATATAGAGATATAGATTACAAAACAGCTATATTCCAACTTCTTCCATGTTGTTCATCTTAACATTTATTGCTTGCAACATGTCAAAACGTCTACTTTATAGATAGCTGTTTGTCATATATATATATATATATATATATATATATATATATATATATATATATATATATATATATATATATATATATATATATAAAATTGAATTCATTTAAAACGTATCGCAAAAACAAAAACAAATAACATCTAAATAAATAGCGATATATCCTAACTGTCGCGGGTAAAGAAGTCAGGCTCATTACTCTGGGGTCCCGATTTAGAATATCGCTAGATTCAGCCACTCTGATGAGTCGTAGACGACGAAACACGTGTCAGTGGATAATTATATTTTAAAAATAATATATATACCGCTCCCCATGTGAGGGTACCAAATTGGTTAAAGGCAAAATTATTCCCAACTCGCATTTAGGTAAAAATGCACTTTCGTAAATTGAATGAATTCATTCAAAACGTATCGCAAAAACAAAAACAAATAACATCTCTCTATCTCTCTCTCTCTCTCTCTCTCTATATATATATATATATATATATATATATATATATATATATATATATATATATATAATTATTTATACTATACCGAATTTTACTGGGTTTGTATAATTCAGTAAATCTTCATATATCAATAAATTTTAAGACAAAGAGAGATGACTTAAAATGTAAGCTACAAAATTATCATATTTCATAATTGAGCATTCATATCCTGTATTAACAAAACCAAGACTTCAAAGAAAGAATTGATAACTACCAAAAGTATTTCATTGTTAGTTACAATTGTTTCAAGACTAATTGGACAAATTCAAACATTGTTGCGTTTGAAAATTTTCACATAAATAGCCTTTCTTCAGACTTATTGTATAAAAAACACTTTAACAATAGAACAATATGTAAAGACATTTCCCTTAAAGGAAATAAAACATGCGAAAACATTTATCCCGGGCGCATCATTTGTCAGGAGCTTATTTAAATATTTAAATATTGCCTAATTTTCGTATCACTATTTAAAATCTGTCAAGAAATCACCACAAAAAAAAACTGTAGCCATTTAATATCTTTTAATAATACTATTCGTTGATTTCTTAAATTAGATTTCTATATTTCTTTATTTCACATAATATATTTTTTAAAATTTTTTAGAGTTTTATTTTTATATTTAAAATATAGCCAGATCAACTAAGCTAAAACGTTACGGTTATGTTAGTTTCGTATTTAACCTATGCTCGCTACTTTGTTTACAAAATATCCTATTTCTTAGATTTAAGACCAGGTTAATATTTTATTTAATAGGGAAATAAAGACCAAACATTACCTTATACTTATTTAATCCTCATTCATCATTCAAGGTTATGGATCCCATTCTATTTTTTATTCCATTATTCTCTTTCGTTCTCATCAATTGGGATTGGCAAATATCGAGTATTCTTAGCTACTAAAGGGAGATAATTCCGCTCGTTATTAATTTTTAAAAATTTAGTTGAAATTATAAGAGTTAAAGGGAGACAACCAGGGCAGTTTGGTGTTTCTAGTTCGGTAAACCCTAAAATGCGTCTATGATTTATTAATTAATTAAACAGATACAGTAAAGGCTAAGCTAGCTTATTCAACAAATTAAGATTTTAAAGTATATTTTTATTCTTGAAGCTGATTATATACCCATGGGTTTAACCTACGTCTGCCATCCATCCATAATCTGTTGGGGTTATTCATGGCTCCAGAACCAAAATTACAATTCGTGAATTGTGTTCTTGGATACCTAAATAAAATAATAATAATTATTCTGATAATAAAACCCGTCTACAGCTCCAAGTGTGTTTTACTCCGATAAAGTGGTGTTTACCCTTGCCATTTGGATAAAATCATTTAGAACAAGAGTAATTTGAATAAGCAGGGATTTTTCAAGTTTTACTTGTCAGAGAACAAAATTAATTAATTTCCAATTCACTAAATGCTAACTTAAAAAGAAAAAAGTTTTAATATATAATTGCTAGTTTGTTGTTAAGTTAATTTATTGATCTGGAAACGGTACCACTTATCTCACCATCGATACTACTACAGCTAAAAAAAAATGCTTGCGGTTATGGAACAATATTGCTAATCTTGATTAAGCCTTATTCTATATCTATATTACTTATCCAAGGTAGAATAATAGAAACTATATTTGCTTGCTAGATTTGGATCCTTCGCTTAGACTACACCATTCCAAGCTATTTAACTCTACATTAAAAATTGGCCTAGTCCCCAAGGATCTTTACTGTTACAAAAAGTTTTTACCTCAATTACATTTAAGACGTGATAACAAAAACCTATTTCTGTGAAGACATCCCTGTATAGCATCCAGCCTTTTATTTAATATTTCTTCTTTAGAATTCACTATGTAGAAGGCTTCCAATAAACATAGATTGCACATTTTTGATTTCCCAGGTCTATACTTACTCCACCTATCTACTACTGACCATTTTAATTTAAAATCTTTATTGTTTCTATTAAGTTCCCTGACCCAATCCCCTAATGCAGTTGTATAGCATTCTTTAAAAAGGAACCATATAGAAGGTGTTAACAATAGCAGGGGGGGGAATGGTACAAGAATCAAGATTAGAAATAAAAGGAGGAATACAACTGCATTAGGGGATTTATATATATATGTATATATATATATATATATATATATATATATTCAATTTACGTAAAGAAAATTACCATAAAGTAAAGTCGCTACAATAAATCTACTGTCTTTTTAGACTGAGATAGTAGATTTACTGTAGCGACTTATTGTAATTTTGTGTACCTTTTTTTTTACACAGGAATCACAACTTATCAAGGTCCGGAGGCCACTCGAGGTTAAAGATTAATAGGTATACATTAATCAATGTGATTATAGCATAGTAAACATAAGTAATGGGAATTTTGTAAATTGGATTACTTAGGGGGACGGTTCATCAAGAACTTGTTTACATTGGACTTGAACACAATCAGATTGTAGTCAGCTGGAAAGCAGGCAATGAGAGTTCCATGGGTGTGCAGTTCTAAGAAAGAAGCTTTGTTCATGCAATCTGCATTTAGGTTTAGACACAGATAAAGAGTGTGGGAAATTATTGATAGTGATTTTGGCTAGACGAGTATTTTTTGTGAAAGTTTGGAGAGGGGGAACCAAAGATTGAAACTCAGATGAGCACTTGCCATGAAAATAACGATAAAGCAGAGACAGGCTCGCATGGGAAAGAGGTTGCAGGGAAGAGAAAAGGGCATCCACTGCTAAGCTACAAAGTCTATTCTGAACAGCTTCTCTCCAGAAATGGCAACAGTACTCCATGGTTAGCCGTACGTGACTTTTGTATAGGTAGAGAATCGCATCAGGAGTGAAATATCTACTGGAGCGGTAGAAGGACCTCACCACTTTTCCAGCCACCTTGGCAATGGATTGGATGTACATGTTCCATTTCAGGTCAGGAGTAAAGGTCAAGCCCAGGAGCAAATTAAATAAAAGAATATGTTGCTCTTTTTATTGAGCACTATCAACAACCTTGTTGAAATTAAATGGTTTTTACTTTTGTGTATTTTAATACATAATATATATATATATATATATATATATATATATATATATATATATATATATACTAGCATGGGTGCCAGGCTAAAAAAAGTGGCTTTATGCCTTGTCTAGAGCATTGCCATAGAACAATATACAAAACAACTAATCCACCCCGGTGATCATTAGCCCCACGGTCGCTTCCTATATTATGAACATATCGTTTCAAAAATATAAAGGTGACGGCAGAAAAAGGCAATTCGAAATAAAAACTGTAAACTCATTAACACAACACGCAAAAGGAAACAAAGAAAAAGCAATTTCAGATTTCAATTTGTTGATTGCAAGCGAAAAGCTTCCAAGTTTCCCTTTTCAATCGTTAACGACATGAACACAAAATCAATAAGGTGATTACCCTACCAATACTATCACTGCTGCCGTCATCTTATAATCACATTCACTATCACATTAAATATATTCGATAAATGAATAATAGTGTTGGGACGATTAATCAGAAACAGAAAAATCAGAACTTTTGAAGGTATCGGAATCAGAAAAAATTCTGCATATTTTCCGATGCCAAAAACGATTCTTTTAATTATCTTTTTTATTTAATTTTGTTTAAAACAAAATTTTTAACTGCCCGTAGCAATAGTAAAATAATAAACATTTATCGATTTTAAATTTAAATTTATCAGTAAAGTTAAAAGCTCACCCCCACAAGTTTGTTTTACGTTTAAGAAAATATGTGCACATTTAACATGTTTTCACTGTTTTTTACAGTAATCAGGGAAAAATAGAAACTTTATAGTTAAATATTTAGATATTTATAAGGAATCAGAATTGGTAATTGTATCGGAATTGGAAATTTTTGCGGAGTTGGGCATTTTATTGGTATCGGAAAAATATTGGAATTATTCCATCATTAATTTGTAAGCTAATATTCGTTAATATACCCAAATTGTCAAACAGCGAGTATATTTCTATCACATTTCACCTATTTTAGCTAAAATCAGAATTCACAAAAAAATATTATTAATTATTATATTATTATAATTATAAAAAATATTATTAATTATTATATTATTATAATTATAAAAAATATTAATAATTATTATATTATTATGATTATAAAAAATATTATTAATCATTATATGATTATAATTACAAAAAATATTATTAATTATTATATTATTATTATTATAAAAAACATTATATATCATTATATGATTATAATTACAAAAAATATTATTAATTATTATATTATTATAATTATAAAAAAATCATATATCATTATATTATTATAATTATAAAAAATATTATTAATTATTATGTTATTATAATTATAAAAAAATATTATTAATTATTATATTATTATAATTATAAAAATATTATTAATTATTATATTATTATAATTATAAAAATATTATTAATCATTATATTATTATAATTATAAAAAATATTAATAATCATTATATCATTATAGTTATAAAAAATATTATTATTATATTACTATAATTATAAAAATATTATTAATTATTATATTATTATAATTAATTATTATTAGTAGTTCTCAACCTTTTTAACATGGCGACACATTATTGAGTTTTTTTTTTTCTTTTTTCTTTTTTTATCACAAAATATAGTTTCTCCTCATAAAGCCTTTTGCAATAAAATTTAAAAAAACAAAAAAGATTATATCATGATAATTTTTATTCACATGAATCAAAATGTCCTGTATTCAATATCTGGTACAGACTAATAATTGTAAATGTTAGCAGGACAGTTGTACCTGGGGTTTTTTAACTACTGCTGCAATATGTGGGAAAATGCAATATAGACACATTCTTAACTCTTCTTCAATATTTTTAAGTCTTTCACGTTTTTTATCATAAGAAAATCGATAAATACGAAGTTGAGAATTGCAGAGTTTTATAGCTTTTTTTTATTTAGAGTTGGAATTTAATGATGGCATCTTGATTTAAAAATTAAAATTTTTTATTAAACAAAATGAAATTAAATTATTTTAAAGTTCTGAATTTTTTTAGATGAGGACTGATTGTTTATATTACTTGTATTAATTGGACTATTGTTCTCACCTTGTTATTTGTGCAACGTTTCAATCGGATTGGCCTTTGACCGTCCTCAGGCACGTTGATTGTTGTCTAAGTTAAATATTTTTATTAAACAAAATTAAATTAAATGGCTTGTAGCGATAATTTTTTTGCGGCACACCGGTAATCATTCTGTAGCACATTGGTATGCCAGGGCACAATGGTTGGGGGGTTGGGAACCACTGATATAAACAAGCATTCTCCTCTTCTTCCTTCCGCCCTCTCAGCATGTATAATTTCATCAAATATTTGTGAATGTCAGCGTCATACACTTTTCCCTTTTTCATTGACCTGTTCATCTTTTTTTCTTATCTATATAAAGTATTCATACTTTTATGAAGTGAGAATGTGTGTGTGAGGACACTTCTCAACCTATACACTCAATGAATTTTTTATTTATAGACTTGATTCATTGTTTTTAGGGTTTGTTTCGGTCTCAGCTTGCGTATTTTCTTTGTTGCAAGAAGTGGACTTTTAATAAAAAAAAACATAATACTCGCATGCACATGTCTTTGTTTCTGGATGAATTAAAATATAATACTTATGCATATTTTACGACCAGGCAACGCCGGGCGGTCTGTTAGTATATTTATATATTCATTTAACCCTAACCCTAATCTCCCTACGAGGACAAAGACATAAGGTCGTTTTTCATTATGGGAAAAATCCAGCTACCCAAAAGGAGCACTCTGGACTGGAACAAAAATCAAAATTGCCTCAATCTAGAATTTATCTTAAACTCCCAGCAGGCAGAACAGATGCTACACTTTGCTCCTAACCAACAAATTTTTTAATTGTATGAAATCCTTTTTTTTTTTCTTTCTATTCTCGCTCTTCAGTTCTCATAATTATGCATTGTTGAAAATATCTAAAAAAAAAAAAAAAAAAAAAAAAAGAAAAGAAAGAAAAATTTGCTCCGGCTTCTATCACTGATTTCTCTTAGACCACGTGCTATCCCGCTCGGCAACAAACGCCAATATTGTTTCCATATTCTTCTCCTTTGTCTTCCCTTCTTGCCATGTCGTTGTCTCTCGCATTAGCAACTGCCGAGGGGAGAATGCATAGATTCACAAGTATAGAAAAATAAAATAACACAAAAAACAAACTTCGACACATTGTGAAAATGTTAGTTACACTCTTGGTGTGTGTGTGTGTGTGTGTGTGTGTGTGTGTGTGTGTGTGTGTGTGTGTGTGTGTGTGTGTGTGTGTGTGTGTGTGTGTGTGTGTGTGTGTGTGTGACACTATTGCCCCTCTGAACGCTAACGTCCACATATAAGTCATCTTCCGAGGTTCTGTTCATCAGTTGACCTCGGTTTAACTTGATCTATTCTGAACCACAACTTGCCTTCTACTGTGTCAAGCTCGAAACTATCCTCAGAGGTCTTCCAGAAGTTGTTGGAACGGTACAACAAGTGCATTGCAGCCGGAGGAGATTACTTAAAATTGGGCTAGACTTCCATGTGTGTAGTATCAATAAAAATGCCCATACGAAAAAAGTCTGGAAACTTATTCAAGACACTTCATACGAAAAAAGTCTGGAAACTTATTCAAGACACTTCTTATATATATATATATATATATATATATATATATATATATATATATATATATATATATATATATAAGCGAGATAAGACACTGATAGAAATTCTATATATTCCTTTGTCAAGCAATAAATTCTTAAATCGAATATATGTCTCTATATGTTGTTTTTCCAGAATTTAAAATTGAACCACGAAACTTATATATATATATATATATATATATATATATATATATATATATATATATATATATATATATATAGTTATGTCTCGGAAGTAGAGTGAAAAGCACATCTTATTTTTCTTTTATTAATATTATTTTTTTCCTTGTACAAATGTTTGTGAATTATTCCATGGATTTCTGCCTTTGGATTATTATGGACCATCTTCTTCCAATTACGGGATGTCTTTGGATTTTACTTGTACAAATGGAAATTCTTTTAACTTTCTTGAAGTTTTACATTTGGATTTTACCGTCACTGGATTTTTTATCTTCCACCAGACTATCCATTCATGTGTAATCACCTTTTTCTTTACCATATTCCCTCTGCTTAACTTTTTTTGTTTTCAAGTAAGATCTTTGACTTACTTGTTGTTTCATCAAATACTTCTGCATGCAAAATCCGATCCCGCATTTTGCTAATTCCTACCCTCTGATGAGAAGGAGAGTATTTCTTCGAAACTCTGCGGATTAAGGACTAGCCATTTATCTTGTGTTTCCTTTTCAGATTAAACATGTTTTTAACTCATTTCAAAGTGTTTTTTAACATATTTTATTAACTGTTTGCTCATATATATATATATATATTTATATATATACTTAAGTATTATCAGCTCTTTTTATTGAGCACTATCTAACAACCTCGTTGAATTCATTAGTCCATTACTTTTGAATATAAAAAAACCCGAGTATTTATATATATATATATATATATATATATATATATATATATATATATATATATATATATATATATAGTCATCCACATATAGTACTATTTCATTGTTTCACAGCTCATCAGTGCGGCTAGACAAGCAGCTACCTCAAGCCAGGATTGAAACCCGACCACCCAAACGACAGTCGGAGCTTCTAACTATTGTGCTATGCAACAGCTGCTATGCGTGCAGTGAATTAACAATGTTTTGACATTGTCCAAATACCTAAGTTCAATTTGCAAGATAGGGAGTATTATAGTCATCCACATACAGTACTGTTTCGCTGTTTCATAGCTCATCAGTGTGGCTAGACAAGCAACTACCTCAAGCCAGGATCGAAACCCGTAAGTACACAAACTTACACACACACACGCACACACACACATATATGTGTGTGTGTGTGTGTGTGTGTGTGTGTGTGTGTGTGTGTGTGTGTGTGTAAGTTTGTGTGCAAATAAGATCGAACTTTCGAACTTCGATGACAGAAGTGTCCACTGTATCGATCACTGCTGAAGATTCTAATGAGTTCACGAAATAGACGATTCTATCTTACTTTATCAAAAATCAATCAAACAAAATAAATCTACTTCTTTCTTGAATTACATTAATCAGCAATGTCAGACGAGTTCTTCAGTTACACATGTCAAATTTTCATTCGATCATAAATCTTTGGTTAAGATTAAAAGATGGAGTAGGCATTTCTAAAGTTGGTCTAATCAAGTTCTTTGTTGCTGATGAAGCCTACAAGGCCAGTAATGATCAGGACAAATGCAGTGGTATAGTTAGCAAAAACTGTGTTAGCAAAAAGTATGCTAC
>NC_136517.1:7540000-7587500 GCF_053919585.1 Euprymna scolopes
GGGATTGAAATCTTGGCAAGCATGTATTAGCGATCGGAGTGAGTAGCCAAATGAATGGTGCGAATCACTACCCCATAACGTGTTCGATGTAAAAATATGTACAACCTCTGGGTAAGTCTATTATTCCAGTGATAGGTTTGTGAGCTTATCCTATAACAGTTGTTTTGCGAAAACGCAAAATTTTCAGTGACACAACTACTGTCTTTAGTCGCTGATCTCTTTAGCGAGTATCACACAAGATTTTCATAGTTATAATGGGGATGTAAACCAGTTTTATAAAACTGGTTTGCATGTGATAATCACAAACAATAAAATCGATTTTGGAAAATCGATGTTATTGTGTTTTATCTAGCTGAGTTCTGTTTATTTTCAGGTCGTCACAACATATCAATTTTCTAGCTTGGTTGCGTTGTTGTCACAAAATTATTATCGCGCATTTTTAACAAGAACCAACAAAACAAAAATAGGCGAAAAAAAAACAAATATGTAACAAATAAATGTTACCAGAGACAAGATAAGTCATTCGTCTACCTACCAGGATAAGTTTTTTGGTGTTTAACTTATAGAGTAGCGTTTCAAAATAAATGAACGCTGCTCCATAAGTTAAAACACAATAGTGTCAAGTCTGTTGAGTTAGAATAAAAAATGGCAGCCCTGTTATAATTATGTCGACCCTTGATAATCGCTTAAAAATTGAAAGCCAAACAAAATATTAGTAAAATCACATTCAATAACTGTCACCAATACTTGATGCCTGTTTTCCATTTATTATCAATTAATCGATTTAATTCACTGCAATACATTTATTTCTACAATAATTCTGGGAAGAACCATTCTCCGAAACAGGTCATCTTCATCATCATCACGCAGTTCGTTAGTCTTTTGTTCCTTCGTGAAATTGTTTGATAATTCCCACACAGTGATCGGGGCATCCAAAGACACACTAACTCTTGGGGAAGTAAGAGAAGTAATTGATAAAGCCGAGGTCATCTTATAGGTGGTAGCAAAATACTTACTCACTCATTGTTCTGTCCTCCTCCTATCCCAGTTTACACCGTCACAAAATATTTCAGTTCTTACACACGCCAGGGATTATTTCATTTTTCTTTTCCTTCCAACTGCTGCTTATTAATGATAAAAATAATTGCTGCTGTCTAGAGTCTCGGTTTCCTTTGATTCCGTTCAGTTTGATTTGTTGTTCTAATTCGTTGCACTGTTTATCAGAATGAATTTCAGAAAACGGTTTTATCTTCTTAGAATAAACAACCATACGAGTATCTTATCAGCAAAAAAGATCTCTTGGTTTAATCAGCCACGCAGAAAAAAAAAAAATAAAAACCTTGCATTTATAATTTTCCTTCAACGGTTTTTGCCAGTGCTTTTCTGCTAAAAACTACGGAGGCCCAGAAATAATAAATCAACTTCTTTTTCTCTTTCGCTTTCATTACGTTAGAACGGCATTTTTGTTTGCTTTATTGATGTTCCTGCATGCCATAGGTTGATTCGACCATTTTGGGCTAGAGTGGATAACTTTAGACAATGTTTACATATTTGAAGCGTGTATTTCTCAACAGAGAATGTCTGCTTCTCGCTATATTTTAACTTGAAACAGATTCCTCAAATAATAACAATAAAAACATAAATTTTACTGCCTACACAGATTTTTTTTTTCTTCTCGAAATTAACTCACGCCGGCGATTTCGCCCTTTTGTTGAGATCAATATATCGATTTTTTACATCAGTATTGACAGAGAGGGGCAGACAGACAAACAGATAGACAAAGACAGAGATAGAGAGATACTTTCCTTTATATCTATTGAGGGGAGAAGGAGGAAGCATACTTGTAATGTGGTGGAGTTGTATATATAAACGTATATGGGTTATATATATATGTGTCATGAAATTGCATTCATCTGCAAAAGATGTAGCTTTTTTGCATATTCTTTTAAATATTTATTTTAATTAATTCACTATTAGTTTTTTTTTGGGGGGGGGTTCTTATGGGATGATTCCTTAGTTAACTATTACGTGTAATTATATTCATGCAGATATTCTACATGATTTATACTTTCTTTTTTTTTTACATAGGCATCAGCACTTATCAAGGCCAAGAGGCCATTCGAGGATAAGGATTAAAATTGCGTAACATTTGCCTAAAAATGGTTATAGTAAACACAAACCTCTTTCCGTATATATTTATGCATGCGTATATATATATATATATATATATATATATATATGTGTGTGTGTGTGTGTGTTTGTTTCAAAAATTTTGCCTACCAAACTCCTGTCAGTTTTTGGTCTACAGACATGAAACTTAATATATAGGGTATTTGAACTCATGCGAAACTTTAAATCGGGGAAAATCGGTGCAAAAGTGTGAAATTTAAAAAGATCGAATTTGCCAGTTGAAGGTCGAACGACGGCATTACGAAGATGCATGCGTAACGTAATAGCTATTGGTTCATGTTTTAATTGTTAGCCTTGCAGCAAGCATGTCTTCATAGCTCAGGCATTAACGTCAAAGGAAAAAGTAAATCTTATGCAAAACGTTTTGGTTTCGATTCTCGGTGGTGGCACACAAGTCATTTTTCTTTTTTTTTTTTTTACTTTTTAAATCATTACAATGTATTGGGTCCAATATAATATAATAATAAATACGAAATCTGCATTAATCAAAATATCATATGTAAGCGTATTTTACGACCGGGCAATGCCGTGTGGCTTGCTAATATAAATATATATTTATGAGTGTGCTGTGATCGTCTAGAGTTTTCATGTTTTTACGTGTCGATATACAGTTTAATAGACATATAATATTTACAACAAAAAGGGATAACAGTTATCTGGGGATTTAACATCAGGCCAATCGGAGAAACATACTAGGTCTATTTTAGCGTTGTTTGACGGAAAGCTGTAAAGAAGATTCATCCCAATGAATCAACAAATCTCGAGTTGTCTTTTCAGCAACTTTATTACCAATGTTTCCCCATTAGAAAGCTGTTCGCTGGTCCTACGTTCCTTACATTTGATTGGTGTTGGACCCTTCGCCATTACAACCAGTCAGCTCGATTCTCTGTTTGTCTCATCCAAGCTCTAACCACTAACTGACTCAATCCTACGTACATAAAAACATATTCCTTCTAATGACGTCATCAACACGTATTGTTTTTGTATGAATAAACATTTTTGAATTTTTAGATGCGAATTGATGTTTTATTTGAATTAATCGGACTACTGTTCTTATCTTAATTGTTATTTTTACAACGTTTCGGCCGATGTAACCTCCGATCTCCTTCACGAATTTAATATGAAAATAGAAACAACTCAACGCTTTTTTTTCATTTCATAAACACATCATGATACATCTGAAGAAGGTCGAAAGTTACATCGGCCGAAATATTTTGAGGATAACATGCAAGACAGGAAGTTCGAATAATCCAAATAATACGCGAATAAACTTGCCCATTCTTTCGATATATTGCCTAATTCTTTCTGCACTTTAAATTCGATAAATGGTATCATGGTTGCTAAGCAACAAATCACAACATCTTATGAAAATGTTTTTCATCGTTCATCAGTTGAACATCATCGATTCTTTAAAATTTGATACGACGAAGAACATATCCAGATTTTTTATTGCGTAAATTAAATCGTATGCTTTATTTTAGTTTTGATAAATTTTTACGCTTTTCTTCGTATCCTCAACTTTATAATAAAGATCAATATGTAGTTATTTTTACACACACACACACACACACACACACACATACACACATATATATATATATATATATATATATATATATATATATATATATATATATATATATATATATATATATATATATGGGAGAACTGCCGACTGTCAACAGGACGTTTTTAGGTTCAATCCTTGTCTTGGGAGAGATGCTAGTCTAGCGGCACTGATGAGTTGTGATACAACGAAACAGGACTGTACGTCAATGACTACAAATATATTTTAAGCTCCCCTCTTTGGGTAGAGCACTGTCGTAAATAATCTCACCCGCTACTTCATTGGCTGAAAATGCGAAGCTCGTTGTTTGTTTGTTTACGAACAGGCGATTTGAGCACTATAAAATTGGCGGCTATGGCGGGTGTCTATTTAAATAGACATTCCGACGAGTTATTTACGGGCGTCAATTCCATGGTCGAGTGGGATAACTGCCGACTGTCAACACGACGGTTTTAGGTTCAATCCTTGGCTTGGAAGAGATGCTAGTCTAGCATATATATATATACTAGTACTGCTCATAACTTTATGTGCATATGTATATATTAAAAAGTGTGAATATGTACGTTAATGCCTTTCTATATCATAGGATTCCTTAACTACCATAGAGAAACGTTGGTAGAGAAAGCAGACGTCAATTTTTTTGTTTGACCTCAATTTTGACCCCTTAACATATATTATTTTGGGCTCAAATAAAATTAAAATGTTAGTCCCATGTCCAAGAAACCTACATCTAAAATTTCAAGTGTTTAGACCCAAAATTGATGGAGGAGTTCGGTAGAGCCCGCAAAGGTCAGCTCTTTCAACTTTGATCTCTCGGCAGCTAAATTTTCGTCCGTTATATTTTCCTTTTCTTTTCTTTTCTTCTTTTCTCAACAAGAAACCTCCTCTTTTCTTTTTAACTTTAACTTTTTTTTTACACAGGAATCACCATTTATCAAGGCCCGGTAGCAACTCGAGGATAAGGGTTAAGTGGTATACATTAGTCAATGTGATTATAGCGTAGTAAACATAAGTAGTGGAAATTTTCTAAATTGGATTACTTAGGGGGACGGTTCATCAAGAACTTGTTTACATTGGACTTGAAGACAATCAGATTGTAGTCAGCTGGAAAGCAGGCAATCGAAAGAGAGTTCCACAGGCGTGTAGTTTTAAGAAAGAAGTTTTGTTCACAGAATCTAAGTTTAGGTTTAGGCACAGATAAAGAGTGTGGGAAATTATTGATAGTGGTTTCGACCAGACGAGTCTTTTTCGTGAAAGTTTGGCGAGGGGACCATAGATTGAAACTCAGCTGAGCATTTGTCATGAAAGTACCTATAACGCACAGACAGGCTCGCAACGTCTCTTCTGTGGGAAAGAGGTTGCAGAGAAAATAAAAGAGCATCCCCCACTAAGCTACGAAGTCTATTTTGAACTCAGTCAAGGCAGGATACTTCTTTCTAGTCCTTAATCTTTAGCTTTAACTCCTACCTACATATAATCTATATTTCTCCCCCACCCATCTTCCTTTCTTTCCCTTTCTTTTTCTTCCCTCTCACTCCTCCCCTCCCCCCTCTCTCTCTCTCTCTCTCTCTCTCTCTCTATATATATATATATATATATATATATATATCCAACACTTCAAATCTTGGTTTTTAATGCTCATTTGTAATTTTTAAGAATCTTTCATTTTGACTTGAATTATCTCTAAAAATCGACGGGATAATATTATTGTACTGTCGATAGAAACAATATGTAATGACTTAAGCAAAAACTCCGAGGTTGAAATAATAAAAGCATTATATATATATATATATATATATATATATATATATATATATATATATATATATATATATATATATATATAATAAAATACGCATCAAGTGCGCTTGAAAGCTAAATCACAACGTAATATTAGGAAAATAAACAAATATTTTACTTGTTTGAAATTTATCACAAATATATTTCAGAGGTATACTCCATCTTCAGTATGGTGTTTTGTTTCTTTTTTTCCTTTTTTTCTTCCTTGCCATGTTGTAAACAAACTTATTTCTCCAACTTTACAGCCATAATATGAAAGCCCCAGTGAACTTTAATGGATTTCTGTCTGATTCAATTTCAATTGAAAACGGTGTGAAACAAGTTGATATCCTCGTTCCTACATTATTTCTCATATATTTCGCTGTGATGTTGGTGTATGCTGGTGCATGCTGGTGCATGCTGGTGATAATTGCGACATCGGGATGAAGTCTTGGTTTCGCACATCAAGTAAACTTTTTAACCTTAAATGTCTCAACGCAAAGTCGCAAACTTCTCAGAACCTTGTTCTTAAACTTCTTGAACTTTTATATGCAGATGGTGCAGACCTTGTTTCGCATTCAGAAGCAGACGCACATATGATTATGCACAAGTTATCAGAGGCTTATAAAGCTTTTGAATTTACTATCAGCCTCAAGAAAACATATGTTATGTATTCCCTTCCTATGTAGAACCAAACATCTTAGTTGATGGTAAGAAGTTAAAGGTCACGGACAATTTTGTATGTCTGCGTATTATGCTGAGTAATGATTGCATGATTGATGCTGCGATAAATCACAGAATAGCTAAAGCCAGTTCTGCTTTTGGTAAACTGGAGAAACGTGTGAGAAAGTTAAGTGTTTACGAAGCATGTGTTATCACTACACTGCTATATGGATCAGAGACATCTCAAGTTATTGGAAAGGTTTCACCAAAGTTGTATTCGGGGAATACGTAATATTAACTGGCGGACTCTAACGCCTTACACTGTAGTTCATGAACGATCAAATCAGTACTAGTATGAAAATAAAAATCATTCCAAATCAGATGCGCTTCACACTTGGTTAGGATGGGGGACAAAAGATTTCCGAAACAACTGTTTTATGGCGAGATAGATGGGGGTAAAAGACCACAACATAAAACAAGAAAAAGGTTTAAGGATTCTCTGAAAAAACTTGAAAACACTTAAGATGGATGTACATAACTGGAAACCCCAAGCGAAAGGTCGATCACTGTGGAGTAAAACCATGAGAGAAAGTTGTAAGATTTTTGAAGAACAGCATGGAGATCTTGCTGTCTTAAAACATGTTTCAAGAAATCAGGACGAAAATATAATGTAAAAGAAATTACAACGGGAACTGAAGTGCACTGTATGTGGCGGATACCTTTTGTCAAAAGATGGTTTTGTAAATCATCTGAAATTACACAATCAGACAGGAACAACAGATGGGGGTAAACCAAGAAAAAGGTTTAAGGATTATCTAAAAAACAACTCGGGATAGATGTACATAACTGGGAAGCGCGAGAAAAACCATCAGAGAAAGTTGTAAAATTTTTGAATAACAGCGTGCAGATCTTGCTGTCTTAAAACACGTTTTAAGACAGCAAGACGAAAATATAATGTCAGAGAAATTACAATAGGAACTGAAGTGCACTATATGTGGCAGATACCTTTTGTCAGAAGCTGGTTTTGTAAATCATCTGAAATCAAAATCAATCAACGACAGGAACGTCATTTTAATCAGGAGGCTTTTACAGCACATCCGGCAACGCTAAGTTTGCATATTAGTGGACTAATCTGCAAATCTAGAGATGGCTTTACACGATTTTCAAGAATTCATAATATGATCATGAGATTATCTTTACAAGAACGAAAGTTTTTATGTCACGTGTGCGTCACACAGCCGCACAACACTTAACTGAAGAGATGGCAATCTTCTTGTCAAGAAGTAGCAATCATATATATATATATATATATATATATATATATATATATATAATGAAAATTATCAATATATTCCAATGTAATGGAAACGAAAAGGGAAAGCCCAGAATTATTTAAACATACATCAACGTTTCGTTTTAATTTAAAAACTTTCTGTGTTATTTATTTGAAGAAATAATATAATGCGCTTAGTTTGACAAGTCCTTGTTTGTCATTGCAACGAGTGATGAGGACGTGATCTGAAACGGACAACCAGCCGCGCTCTCAGAAAGCGGAAGAAAAAGGTTCTAGTGGTTCCCGAACCTCCTCACCGTAAAAATACAGTAGGTTTAATCAACGGGTCGATATGTCGTCAAATCAGAAGAAGCAAAGAACAGCAACCACGCTCGAAATCGCGACAAAGGGCGTAAAAGATAGCATTTTAAACGTATGTATTTCAAACAATGTCAATGGTTCAGATCGTAGATAAATGAGAGTGAAAATATATTAAACAAAATAAAAACAAACAAAAAATGCGTGTACCAACGTTATCGTCAAGAAACTTCAGTGACATTGTTCTTTTCTTTTTCTATCATTTCTCTCTCGTCATCGCAGATTTACGTTCTTAAAAAATCGAGTTTTTTTTTCTCTGACATAATTTTTTTTTTCAATGACTTAATTTTTTTTTTTTCTCTGACTTAATTTTTTTTTTTTTTTTTTTTTACAATGTCGGAATGGAGAATATTTTATCGTTTCGAGTTGATATGCCATTCCATCCTACGTTTGTTTTTCATTATTATTATTACAAAACATTTTGCGAATCTTTGTACTTCTTAGAGATTCGCTCATTTATACCTTTCCTATGGAACTGGTCTGCTTTGCTGTCCAAGCTTCGCAACTTCGGCCATCTAAGACAGAACTTGATGGAGACTCTGATAGGATTCTGACGGAGACTGCTGGCGGGACTGACTGTGCGGAATTAACTCTCTCATTCATCATTCATAAATCTCGATCATGTTGGAGAGATATGTGAAGCACGGAAGAGGGTAATGTTCGAGATCATGTGAGAGACGTGGAGATCATTCGAGATCGCGTGGGTGACGTCATGACCGTAAAACTGAGGAAATAAATATCCTTGAAGTTCTGTCTTCTTCTTGGTCTCCTTTTCTGACTGAGAAAGATAAGTTTTTTTTCGTTTTTTGTTTTTTTTTTGTTTTTTGTTTTTTTTTTTGTTTTTTGTCTCTGCAAATAGTTCTGGGTTGTTTGTATTGTGTATAGAGATGTATGCTAGAATTTGTTCTTTGTTGTGCTTTTTAGTTGGTTTACTGGAATTTTTTCTGCTGGTTCGATACCTATACGTACTAGTAGTGGTGAGTATCATCTTTTCCTCGTGGTTATTGGAAATTTATTTAGTCGGGTCGATCGGAGGTGTTTGTCTTTTGAACTTTGACCCCTTGGAAGCCAAATTTTCAGCAACAAAAAAAAACAATTAAAAAGCTTGCCTTATGTTGAAATACACTTTATGTAAAAAAAAGTCTGGCTTCATTCGTAAGGACCCAATCCAATCGGCTACCGTTAACCGCGAGAAATACTGTTGAAATGTAAATATTTATTCTTTGTAAATGTTTTTAACGTCTGTCAGAGTGATCTGATCATTATATGATGATCTGCGTATATGAGCTAAATTGGCCGACTTTTATTTCAACTGAAAGTGCTCAACGATAAGAAAAGAGTTTCTTAATTTTGTGTAGTTGTTTTGTTTTTTTTTTTGTTTTTGTTTTTTTTTTTTTGTTTTTTTACTCTTATGCATACTTTGTATGAGAGCTCAATGCAGGGCAAAGTATACATAAGGGTAAAAAGAAAAAAAAAAACACAAACAGTCCAATCTCATTATAATTTATTCCGACTCTGTGCGGGGCCTCTTCAGATGAGACAAACCAGTCAGTTCTGTAGCTAACTTAGGGCTGATTAATTTACCGCCATGGCTTGCCTTTATACATATATATATATATATATATATATATATATATATATATATATATATATATATATATATATATATATATATATATATATTTGTTTATACTTACAGATACTAGAGTTTCATGTTTACGCAATCATCAGTGTAGGGGTGACAATTCCTGCCGTTCATGAGAGTGCTGCAAAAGTAATACCCTTTAATAAAAAAATATATTAGGCAGAATCAGCCATAAACATGATGTGTTATAGACAGGGGCTCAGCAGGTGACTTTTGGGGAAAATGGGCTTGAAAAGAAGAAGTTGAGCGGAATTTACGGAGCGAACGTGAAGTTGGGAATTTGGATGGAAGCTTCGAATCAAATAAACGTATTTACATGTTTTTGATGAGCTTCCAAATTTACTTCTCCTCTTTCTTTGTCGGTCTCTCTCCTCCTAACGCCGTAAAGTGTTTGTACTGTTTAAATTGATGATGTCATCCAGTGACACAGAAACAAAAAAAAATTTAATTTCAAACAAAATAAATATCTGTTTATTTTGTAATAATGCGTTGTTTTGACTTCAAACGTATCTAATACGAATTTATTTTATTCAAACTCAACCAGCGCTTCTATCAAGGAACGTGAATTCCGCGTGACCAACACAACGTTTCGACATTTGAAAAGATTACCGTAAAAACAACAAACTGACTTCTACTGATTCTACGCCCCGACAGCAACATGCCAAAAAAGAAAGAAAGAAAAATATACTGATGATAAAGTGTATCTTCGAAATATATTTATAAATTTCAAACAAAATAAATGTATGTTTATTTTGTAATAATGCGTTGTTTTGGTTTCAAACATATCTAGTACACATTTGTTTTATAATTTTTAACTGGTATTAAGTTTATGACGTCATCATTTTATGACGTCTTCCCTTTGTGACGTTAAAAAGCATTTGCACTGTATGGATGATATCCAGTGTCCACGGAAATGATCCACAGTTTGGTGCATGGATTTTAGATGGCAATTTTTTTATGCACTATAAATGTTGATTTATGATTAGGTTTTCTTGCCTTACTATCGATTTCTGTTTTTTTGATTTTTTTTATTTTTTTGGTTAATTGAATTTTCAGAAATCTTCGCATCTCGCCCACTGTGCCAAACGGTGCGTGATAATTGTCGCATTACCATTCTAATGAAATGTATTTATCGAATTGCGATCGATTAAGCACAAAATAGGAAATTATAAAAGGAATTACAAATGGTATTTATATTAAGGCGTAATTATTTTCTTCGATACGTAATTTTAAAGGAAATCGATAACCTCACATTTGAACCCAAGTTAACATTAATAATATTTTTTCGGTTCTCAAAAATTGTTTGGACATGTATTATGTAAAAATTGCTTGGATATGTATTATGTAAAAATTGCTTGGACATGTATTATGTAAAAATTGCTTAGACATGTATTATGTAAAAATTGCTTGGACATGTATTATGTAAAAATTGCTTGGACATGTATTATGTAAAAATTGCTTAGGCATGTATTATGTAAAAATTGCTTGGATATGTATTATGTAAAAATTGCTTGGACATGTATTATGTAAAAATTGCTTAGACATGTATTATGTAAAAATTGCTTGGACATGTATTATGTAAAAATTGCTTAGACATGTATTATGTAAAAATTGCTTAGACATGTATTATGTAAAAATTGCTTGAACATGTATTATGTAAAAATTGCTTGGACATGTATTATGTAAAAATTGCTTGGACATGTATTATGTAAAAATTGCTTAGACATGTATTATGAAAAAATTGCTTGGACATGTATTATGTAAAAATTGCTTAGACATGTATTATGTAAAAATTGCTTGGACATGTATTATGTAAAAATTGCTTGGACATGTATTATGTAAAAATTGCTTAGACATGTATTATGTAAAAATTGCTTAGACATGTATTATGTAAAAATTGCTTGAACATATATTATGTAAAAATTGCTTGGGCATGTATTATGTAAAAATTGCTTGGACATGTATTATGTAAAAAATTTCTTGGACATGTATTATATGATAAGCAATAAAAAACATTGCCGCCAGAAATTGGGATCCTTATCCAGAATTTCCCCTATATCAAAATAAAAACAAAAACTAAAGAAAAATATGTATGCTGTACGTACCCGGGATGAAACGAAAATATCGTATTCCAAAAATCACATAATTTGATCAAATAGTTCTATTTTTATAAAGAAAATCATTTCTATGCGATTAATGGGAATTCTTAGTAATTACAACATAATTCCCGCAAGTTCGAACTATTGGCTTATTCCCATTTGTTATTTTTTAAAATTGTTTTCAAAATGTCAGAAGAGACAGCCGTAATAAAAAATATTGAGTGGATTTTTTTTAAGACACCAAATATAAACCTAGCATTTTTTAAGTAAGGCAGATGTATCTGGTTTATATTTGGTGTCTTTAAAAAAACACACCCAATATTTTTGCTGATGAGGAGACTTTGTTTCAAAAAACTATATGTTAAAATTATTGTCCATGACTTATTGTCTTTCTCAATAAAAACATTGTTTCCGAAACGATCGTACAATTTATTGGCTTTGTTGTGTTCCTTCTTATGAAACCGATTTTTAATTTTTAATTTTAATTCTAAATTATCAATCGTCTTACTGAATATATATATATATATATATATATATATATATATATATATATATATATATATATATATATATATATATACTATTATGCGGAGTACAAAATTTCTTTATTGCAATCATAACATGAAGACCCATTTTGATGTTCATGATTAAAAGTGGGAAATGAAAATACAAAAAAATAAATGGGGGAGGCCAGTTGACCGATTTCGGCCTCACTTTTCATAAGCTGGATCGAGGGATTTCTTTTTGTTTTATTAATAAAATCGAGTGAAACGGGAGGCAATACGTTTAAAATAAAATAGAATACGTTTAAAAAAATAGCGATATAGTTTATCTAAAAAAAAAAAACGGGATACACTATATGTCTAAAATAACGATACGTATGATCTCACCTGGTCACGTGTATATTTTTCCCTTTAGTTCTGTATTCATTTAAGTTTTTAAAAAATAAAGATTAGATTTTGCTCTACTTTGGTATTGAGCACATTTTTATCCTATTTTTTACCACCTTATATTGGATTTTACCTTGGATTAATCAGAATCGGGAGTCGGGAATAGAAAAATGGAAAGTTTTTGGAGTATCGGAATCAGTAATGGAATCGGGTAAATTTGAGCCTAAAACGATTCTTTTATTTTCCCCATTTATTTATTTATTTTCTAGCGGGGGTACCCGGCGTTGTCCGGGTGTTTGGAGGTGTAAAAGAAAAAAGTTTTAGTAGGAAGGTAGAATTGAACCCCGAAGCCTTGGCACGAAGGTGGAAACGAAAGGGAAGAAAAGTCAGACACCTAACCGTCTCGGCCACGAGGGAAAGGAACTGATAAGGGCGTTAAGTGAATGTTTATGAAGCGAAATAAACAGGTGCGAGGAAGTGGCGTGGTGTCTGAACTAGTTTTGCGCTGCAAGCCAGATCATTCGCTTTTCGAAGCGGCGAGCTGGTAAAAGTCGGGCAAATTAAATACACACGCGACCCCTGTTCGTAACTCTTAGATATTATCATTTAGACGTGATATAAAATGTTTTAATAAGGAGTGAGCTGACCGAGCACTTCTCGGAAAAAAAGCCTTTCGCGGACCTACACAAAAAGCGAACATACATATATACATACATACACACACATTTTCACTTTTATTTATATATATAGAGAGAGAAGATAGAAGATTTTTGTTTAAAGCTTAATTTTCAGTTGAACAGTGAAAAATCTAAATTAAAATATTAGGATGAGTTTATCGCAAGTTTGTATACAATCCATTTTTTCAAATTATAAAGAAAATTTTATTTACTTTTTAAAGTAGATCACGAAGTTTTATTAACACAAGTTTTTATTAACAGAAAGGCCCGACATATAAAATCAACAGTAGGTTCTTTGATATGACAGGAACGCATTAGAAATGAATGTTTCTGTTTAGAGCACAATTGCACTATGATACTATGATACTAGACCTTTTCATTTTAAACTTTAATTCAAGCCTTTATATATTTCAAATATTATACAATCCACGAATATGTTCTCGACAGTGCAATGTAGACTACAATGTATTGTGGACTAAATCACTGCATAGAGGCACGTGAAGCTTCCTCTTGGTGCACGGTGATGGGCCTCCAACTAGAGCAGGCAATCAATCGATTAAAAATAGGCGATTTCAACGATTTCGATGACAATAAAATATGAAAGTGTGAGTCATTTGTTGATCATCATTCGTCTGGTCTCCCTGCTTGTATATATAGAGAGATTTGTCTATAGGCATAAAAAATTGATATCCATCATCACGTATAAACATTTGTTGGAAAATAATAGCATGCAACATCAGAAAGGACAATTTATCGATTACTTTAAGTGATTTGATTTCGCAACATGACACCGCCCCCTTTTTTTCATGTGGAGAAATTCAATATTTGATAGTCGAACCATTTCTTGAATGCTAACTTTTTTATTTTATCTAAATATCTTCCAATCGTTCGTAGCATGCATCGATGCACCTTACTAAACATGCAACCTTGCGCATGTTTACATAGTTTGGCTTTAGCTTTTAAGGTTTTCTGGGCGTTTACCATG
This sequence comes from Euprymna scolopes, assembly GCF_053919585.1. Taxonomy (NCBI): domain Eukaryota; kingdom Metazoa; phylum Mollusca; class Cephalopoda; order Sepiida; family Sepiolidae; genus Euprymna; species Euprymna scolopes. The sequence goes on from NC_136517.1 coordinate 7,554,147, forward strand.
CATAATCACGTTGACTCACTGGCTCTTGTTAAATAACCGAAGTTAAGTGTCGTTAAGCGTAGTCAACACTAGATGAGTGACCATTTGGTAATACCATGTGCTGTATGTAAGAGGACGTCGACACCTTCCTGCAAGAACTGTAAAAACTGTAAAAACCTAACGTCGTCATTCCCCATGATCTGGATATACACGTAATTGGAAACCATTTGATATTTCCCAGAAATGTCCTTCTTTGGAGGAAGTCGGTTCAACTCATCTAGGCTGAATGGCAGTTTTTCTTACGTAAAGTTAAACAGCGAAAGGAACCGTCCTCATTTTCTCTTTTTAATTTTAATTTTCCAAATTATTGCTACATTTTGTTTGTTGTTCTTGGTTTGTTGCTTCACTGATTTCTGACAGTTTTCAGTATAGAAGCAGCAAAAATCCAGCATATTTTTTTTCTTTCATAACTTTATGTTCATAATTTTATGTGCATATGAATATATTAAAAAGTGTGAATATGTACGGTAATGCTTTTCTATATAATAGGCTTTCTTAACTACCATAGAGAAAAGTTGGTAGTTGTTTTAAAGTATCGACTGTCGATTGAACACAGCTTTATTTAGCAGCTCCTTTCAGCCAATCACTTGATCTGAAATATTCACCTCTGTGTGTTACAATTTCGCCCGTAATATAAAAAGTAAAACACAGTATTCTCTCTTTTTTTTTTCATTTATTTTCACAGTTTTTCTTCATTTTTTTCATATTTTTTTCATATTTTTTCATTTTTATTTAACTTTTTTTCACTTTTTTTCTTTTCATTTTTTTTCATCTTTTTTATTTCATCTTTTTCACTTGTTTTTTCATTTTTTTTCATCTTTTTTCATTTTTTTCATCTTTTTTTCATTTTTCACTTGTTTTTTTTTTTCATTTTTTCACTTTTTTCTTTTTTTTCATTTTTTTTCATTTTTTTTCATCTTTTTTATTTCATTTTTTTTCACTTGTTTTTTCATTTTTTTTCATCTTTTTTTCATTTTTTTCATCTTTTTTTTCATTTTTTTCATCTTTTTTATTTCATTTTTTTTCACTTGTTTTTTCATTTTTTTTTTCATCTTTTTTCATTTTTTTCATCTTTTTTTCATTTTTTTCACTTGTTTTTTTTTTTCATTTTTTCACTTTTTTCTTTTTTTTCATTTTTTTTTTTTTTCATCTTTTTTTTTCATCTTTCTTTTTCTTTCTCTCAGAGCAAACGTACAGAGCATGTCCTTAAATCCAGCCTCGGCTGAAGACCGGAGGCATGTGGCATAAGCAACAAATAGCATTCCTGAACTGCTGAACACAGCGATAACATATGCACAATGCTTCCCGAACTCACGCATAGATTTATGGATATACTATCACACTGATGAAACAAAGACACGAGTACATGCGTACATGCCTACTAATGTATTGAACTCACACATGCCACACGCATATTCACTCACCGAAAAACAGATAAACATGTCTACTCAACTTCTTACGGACTAAACAATTTCTTCTTAGCTTGGATGTGTTAAGATATTCTGAACTCAAATCCATTACAAACTGCAATACATCCTCATCTGTTCGCGGTTCTCCATTTGCAGCCCCGCATATTCGCGGGTTAGGTCGTGGCCTTTGTAATATATGCCATTAAGGCTTTTAAACTGAAAATGACGTCATCGCTGAGGTCCTAGCAAGCAAGATCTGTCGAACAGTAAGGCGTGTTCAAAAATGAATGCACAAAGTTTGCAAAAAAGTATTAGAAAAATTAAAAATTGCATTAAAAAAAGAGAAAAATAAGGAATACGAAACTTAATAAATATTAATTTTTTTTAATTCAAAACGGAAAAGTTATGTATTTATGCGTTAAAAATAATCAAACATTTTGTTGTTTCGTTGCGAGCCTGTCTCTGCTTTATCATTATTTATCATGGCAAGTGCTCGTCTGAGCTCCAATCTCTGGTCCCCCTGGCATGACTTTCATGAAAAAACACTCGTCTAGTTGCAATCACCATCAATAATTCCTCCACTCTTTATATGTGCCTAAACCTAAACGTAGATTCCATAAATAAAGCTTCTTTCTTAGAACTTCACGCCTGTGGAACTCTGATTCGTTTTTCTGCTTTCCAGCTGACTACAATATGGTCGTCTTCAAGACAACCGTGAACAAGTTCTTGATGAGTCGTTCCCCTCAAGTAATCCAATTTACCAAATTTCCACTACTAACGATTACTACGACATTTTCCCATTGACTACCGTACACTCATGAATTCTTATCCTCGAATGGCATCTGGGCCTTGATAAGTGGTGACATTTTTGTGAAAAAAAATTAAAGACTAAAATATGATTATCATTTATTCATAAGTTATATTTTAAAAGAAGAAAAAAGAACATAATTCATTTATAGTAAAATTGAACTTTATTCAATATAGATTTTTCAAATTTTAACTACACTGGTCAAGATCAAAGTGTAGTATCTGTTCTTCAGATGCTGCACTTAATTTTCTTGTTCTCTTTCGGTGGAGGAGAAATCCTTCACGACTGAGACAATTTTTATTTTTGTACCTTTTCTCCACGTTAAAAAACGACCCTGGTGTCTAACTCTGTCCCGTGGGGAGGCATAGTAAATAGGTACACTATACATTCACCTGTTCGCAGTTCCCCATTTGCGGCCCTGCATATTCACGGGTTAGGCTCTGAACTATGTCGCATCGTATGCCGGTATACCTGGCTAACATCATAACCTCATACAAACGAATGCTCGGTAAACAATTGTTAATTTAGCAATTTTCCAGCTGTTAGGAATAAAGCGGGTAGAGTTTGGATCTAACAATTATTTTTTTTCTTTTTTTTTTTTTCTAAAATCTGAAGATTTCGTTTGGCATTAAGAATTTCAAACCGAAAAAAAAAAATACAAACATTAATTGCTTTGGAGAATATTCACACCATACAGTGACCAGGTCAAGCCGGGCAGAAAAAAATGTTCAGTGTTTTAATACTCAATTGTAAACCTTCTGAGAGGCGTCATCTAGACGTTTAGCAAATATGTAAGATGCTATATTATTACATTACTAGCATGGGCACCCAGTGTTGCCCGAGTCGACATGAAGTTCCGTTGTGAACACACCTGCTATACTAAGGATATTAATCATTTTCATCGTGGGCAACGACGATACCTGCACAAAATTCCCAAAAATAAAAAAAACGGATAAAAACATGTAAAAGTAATTGCTCAAAAAAAGAAAAAAAAAGTACGTGATACCCTCTCTACCAGATATTTCGGCAGATCAGGCTGGTTTTAATGCTGTGGGAGGTCATGTTGGTGACATTCTCGACGTATGACCAAACGAAGTAGCCCAGCGGGTTCCGGTCGGGAGAGGAGGGGGAGTCAGTGAGAAAATAGTACAAAGTCATAGCACTCCTTTTGAAGGCAAGCCTGTGTCTCTTTGATTTGTGGGTTGGCGCCGAGTACTATTGCCACACTCAGGGTCTGCCAGCGGCCACTTCACGGGATCATCACACTCTTTAGCGCATCCAGGTACATATTGATGTTGACTTTCAAGTCGACTTCGAAGATGTGAGGTGGTAAAATGTGGCACTCACTTGAAACCACACCCAACACCATAAGCGTGACCGGAAACTTTGTTTTTATCACCCTGGGCATGTCCGTTATTCGTGGCAATCCAGTGATGCATTTTAAGGGTGCTGGCAATGGTCCTGTTGTCATAATTTGGATCGGTAGAGAGCATGAGTTATACAGTGGCGCATCTTAGATCTCACTCTTGAACATTGTGTTACTTTCAGACATAATAGAAGGCTCCTATCGTTCTTGGGATTTGTACACAACTGGCCAACTAGTAAAAAAGAAAAAGAAAACCAGTATTCATCAAACGGAAATGGAATCATGTCGTCTTTTCTAGGGCGATAATTTTATCGTTCCATTCTGAAAAAAAGTTGATGTTTGAAAATATTAGAAAACTAAAAAAATGTCATCAAATATTTTATTCACTGATTAAAATCATTTTTCTTTTAAGGCTTTCGGTGTAAGAAGCCTTTTTCAAAGAAGGCTATTGTTATTTTTATGTGATTTTCTCTTCAGTTTTCTGATTGTATTATTCCTGTGAAGTCACCCGTCGTGGAGCGAAAAAAAGGATACTTTCGGTGTTGTTGGCGGTTTTTGTAGGTCTTAAGTCGATGCGTATGTGCATGATTTGGCGCGAATTTAAAATAAGGGTTTGGTCACGTCTTTACAATGAAATTTTTTTTTCGAACAATTAAGAAATTATACTGTGTATATAACGATTATGTTGCGTACACAGTGGTTCCAAATGGATTTTTTTTATTGCTTTAAGAATTTTCAAGGTTTGTTGTTTCCTTAAAATAAATTTCCATTTTTTGCTGTCTTGCTTGATTATATTTTAACGTGAGAAACTAAAATTTGAAGCGACTGTCACATCGGGAATCAATTGATACAGTAGAAAATCGAATAATCACCATTATGAAAATGCTGAATCTACTTTCCATGGCGTGTGAACTTGGTGTGGGATTGGGAATCTTTGTAGGCGGCTTATGTAAAGGCAAACAAAAATAATCCGTCCTTGCTTTTCTGCTGCTATTTAATGTGGCCTATCCCATCAGTTTGAACGCGGGGGTGAAGAGGTAACATTCAACTTAGAATCGTCCTATATGACGTTTCTGAATTTTTTAAAATGAGGATAGATAATTTATATTATTTGGATTCTTCGGGCAACTGTTCTCATCTTGAGTGTTATTTGCACAATGTTTCAGTCGGTGTAACCTCCGATCTTCTTCAGGTGTATCTGGTCGAACTCGGGAATTTTTCTGTCGAACTCGGAAATCTGCACAGAATTTCCGAGTTCGACAGAAAAATTCGATTATTTTTTATGTTATTTATTTATTTTGAAAGTACTCGTTCTTAATTTTAATGTTAATGGTAGTCATTCGTTGAAGCGACGTTTATAATTTATGAACCAGTGTATCTTTTGTTCTTGAATGCCTACAAAAGAGAATAATTTACAATCTTTTTGTAAATATAAAATCTTTTCTTAAACAAGACCTCTTTCTACTTTATTCCTCCCCCCCCCAACCCTTTATTTTATCCTTTTATTTTTTGTGCAGGCTATTTGCTTCTCGTCGAATTTACCTGAAAACGGATAAATTTTCGACACTCTCGTAAGTGCTCGATATCCTTCTAGAAAAAAATCTTCAGCAACAATGAACAATGATGATGATGATGATGATGATGATGATGATGATGATGATGATGATGATGTATTTTACAACAAGCATAAAAATAAGAAAATAAAACACGGTTGGGGAGAACAACAACTTCATAAGAGTAGTAGTTGATGAGCAGAAATAAAAAAGCTTTCAGTATTAATGCTGGAGTCTCTCCGGGGTCCATCCTGGGCCAAACTGTCTTCCTGATCTACACCAATGATCTCCCAAATCACATCCTAAGATCATTTGTAGACATTTATGCTGACGACGCTACCATCTATGGCAACACTTCAAAGATCATAAACGACCAGGTTCTCTCTGATTCTCTCTCTCCTGATCTTAATCACGTGGTGCAATGGGGAAAGAGGTGGCTGGTTAATTTTAATGCATCTAAAACCAAGCTTTTATCTTTCCATCATCAATGCTCTGACCCCCGTCTGGCATCAATTGAAAAGAATAGCTCTCGTCTTGGGGAGGCTCCATGTTTTGACAAATCTAGTTTGTAGTTTGATGTTTTGACAAGGTCTAGTACTGACCTTTACACCTGATCTGAGATGGAACACATACATCAAATCCATTGCCAATGTTGCTGGAAAAATGGTGGGATCATTCTACTGCTCCAGTAGATATCTCACTGCTCATGCAATTCTCTACCTGTATAAGAGCCAATTACATCCAAGGATGGAGTACTGTTGCCACATCTGGGCAGGAGCTACTAGAAGCCGCTTATCCTGCCTTGACAGAGTTCAAAATAGACTTTGTAGCTTAGTGAGGGATGCCCTTTTCTCTTCTCTGCAACTTCTTTCCCACAGAGGAGATGTTGCGAGCCTATCTCTACTTTGTCGTTATTTTCATGACTAGTGCTCGTCTGAGTTCCAATCCATGGTCCCTATGACACGAATTTCACGAAAAACACTTATCTAGCTGAAACCACGATCGATGATTTATCTGTGTCTTTACCTAAATGATTTATCTGTGTCTTTACCTAAACGTAGATTCCGTGAACAAAGCTTCTTTCTTAGAACTGCACGCCTGTGGAACTCTGTTGCGTTTTCCTGCTTTCCAACTGACTACAATATGACCGTCTTCAAGTCAACCGTGAACAAGTTCTTGATGAGCCGTCCCCTTTAGTAATCCAACCAAATTTCCACTACTAACGATTACTACAACATTTTCCCATTGACTACTGTACACTCATTAACCCTTATCCTCGAGTGGCCTACAGGCCTTGATAAGTGATGTCTCCTATGTACAAAAAAAAACAAAAAAAACTAGGCCTTTACCTTTGGCAAAAATTAAATTTCATAAATCCTCGACGGCCATATTTGTTGCTGTGTTTACCATTTTTGAAAACGAGGCTTGATTGGAAGGCAAATAAAATATCAAAAAGTAAACTGCGATTGTGTCAAGTATTTGTCGTGTTTTCCATTTGCTTCTTCCGTGGTATTTCGTTGTTATTCCGTTCGATGACCTTTATTTTGAATCCCGAAATTAGTCATAATATTTGGATACTCCACGAGTCTATTTTTCTCCCCCTGTCTATATCTATCTATGTATCTATCTATCTCTTTTTTGCTCTCTCCCTCTATTTCTCTCCCCCTCTGCATCTCTCCCTCTCTCTTTCCCTGGGTTGTCTTGTTAAGTAAAGGGCATTGTTACTGAATAAATAGCTCAATATGTCGTGGTTCTCACGGGGCCAAAGTCAAAGTGTGTGTTGGGTGGGAGAGGGTGGCTTGGTGATACATACACATAATTAAACTCGCGTTTGCATAGATATTTATATTCATCCTTTCGTCTATGCTCTGCTCTATAATAAAGACCCCACCAGACACACACACACACACACACACACACACACACACACACACACACACATATAGTGTTTACCTGATATAAGCAACAGGAAACTTCAATCTAATATAAATACCAAGTATTTATATATAGATATTTTAATCCCAACCGAATAAAAAAAAAGCTCAATACACGCACAATAGAGAGCTTATATATATATATATATATATATATATATATATATATATATATATATATATATATATATATATATATATATATATATATATATACTTTCTGTCCTCTGATGATAGAGAGAATTCTTTGAAACTCTCTGGAATAAGGACTTTATAAATTGTTTTTTGGAGTATTCGGTCGAACAATAAATTTGATTGTAAATTTCAACTTACAGTTTAAATTTCTTTTCCCGTATATATATATATATATATATATATATATATATATATATATATATATATATATATGATGATTGCAACGTCTTGTCAGACGAGTGCCATTTCCTCAGTCACTGAAAGTCCATGTGAAGATGACTTTTTAGTCCTACCAGCGACTTGCACACCCCCAAGCAGACATGACACTGAAGACGGTCATTGGTATACATACATATATATATATATACACATATACACATACATACATATATACGCATACATACACATACATACACATAAATATACATACACAGATACAGTGCCAGCAAAAAGAAAGCCTGCACTTGTAATTTTTTCAAAAACTGCAAATTTAAGCAAAATTTAATGTAGCTGTTTAAACAACCTATACCTCATTTTATTCGCCGTTTATTCCTCTATAATTTTACCTGTTCATATTTGAATTTTAATTGAAATATTTTAATGTTCACGTCAATTTAAAAAATAACTTCAAATTGAGGAGGCAAAAAGAAAGTCCGCAGCAACAAATTCGCTTAAAACCAGCCTAAATTATCGCCCCTAAATCAGTTTAAAATAGCCACCAACAGGCAGAAAGCATCTCTAATTGTTATTGTTCCAGGTTATACAACATAACATTTAGTCCATATGCCACGACTTTCTCTTAGTGATCGTCAGGAGCTCATTAATCTCCACTATTCTGGTTTATCCAATCGAGAAATCGGCCTTAGATTAAAATGTGATGAGAAAACGGTACAAAAGAGTGTGCAAAAGCACCAAAACACTGGCAGTGTTCGTGATGCCCTTAAATCTGGTCGTACTAGAGTTACTTTTAACAGGGAAGACAATGCTATCAAGATCCGCAGCCTAAGAAACAGATTTTAAACGGTTCCTCAAACCCAACAACAGTGCAATCTTGTTAAAAAGTGCTCTCTTTCTACTGTCAAAAACAGATTAAAGGAATTTAATTTGCGAGGATATGTTGCAAGGCGCAAGCCAATGATTTCTGTAAAGAAAAGAAAGTGCCGTCTGGACTTCATCAGATGCAATGAAGATCATGACTCTTCATATTGGTCAAAAGTGCTTTTTAGCGACGAAAGCAAGTTCAATAGGCTAGACAGTGATGGTAGGCGCTACGTCCGATGGAGGAAAGACGAAGAATTTAATCCTAGGTGCTCAGCTTCAACGCTGCAAGGTGATGGAGGTTCAGTTTTGGTGTGGGGCGTTATTAGTACCAATAGTCCAGGACCTATAGTTCACTTGGAAGGCTGAATTGATTCGATCAAGTGCATTAATATGTTGACTGAGCATTTTCTATCCTACTTTGGTCGGAATTTGGATGATAATCCCATCTTCATGCAGGATAATGCTCCCATTCACACAGCTGGCAATGTCAAGAGGTTCCTTGAAGAGCATGATATTCCGGGTTTGGATTGGTCTACACAATCTCCAGACCTCAATCCTATCGAAAACATATGGCATTACATCAAGCAACAGCTACGCAATAATAAAATTACAAATTTGGAAGAACTTTGGACAAAAATTAAAGAAAAGTAAGATTCCCTTTCCCCAGAGTATTGCTGCAGTCTAATTCAAGGAATTCCCAAAAGATTGCAGGCTGTCAAATTGCAGAAGGGCTATGCTACTAAATATTAACTAGTTCATTGTGTTCCTGTTGTATTTGTGTTGCATTAATGTCCTAAACTTACATTTAAATAACAATTTTCCATTGTGCAGACTTTCTTTTTTCCTCCTCAATTTGAAGCTATTTTTTTTAATTGATGTGAACACTAGAATATTTCCATTAAAAGTCAAATATGAACAGGTAAAATTATAGAAGGATAAAAGGCCAATCAAATCAGGTATAGTTTGTTTAAACAGTTACATTAAATTTAGCTTAAATTTGCAGTTTTTGAAAAATAATTACAAGTGTGGACTTTCTTTTTGCCGCCTGTGTATATACATATATACATTCATACATATATACACATATATACATACATATGCATACACACATACATACATGCACATATATACATACACACATACTTATACGTACATATATATACATGTATACATACACACATACACATACCTAAATATACAGACACATACATATATATGCATATCTATGCATACACACATAAACATATATATACATACATACACGCATAAATATATATACACACATACATATATACATATATCCATATACACATAGATATATATGGTCCTGGATATGACCTTAACATATATCCAGTGGTGAGGCCCCAGCTTGCGGGCTTTGGAGTGTGTGGAGCCACCCTTTAATTGCCATTGCTCCCAGATCCACTCACGGAGTGGTAGTACCTGTTAGGGTCCCAATTATGGATTTAATAGAAACCGACTTAAAAACAACAAATATATTCTATTAAAAAAAATTTCTTTAAAATCTTTGGATTCAGCATTAAATAACCTGAAAAGGGTTGATATGCCGTAAAACAAAAACCAACCAACCAACCAACCATAGATATATACATATACATATATAAACATACATACACATATATACATATGCATACTTTTAATCATGAATAATAAAAATCTTTCCCTCATGATTGCAATATTTAAATTTTGTACCTCCTAAAAATCATGAAATATATATATGTAATAAATATATATATGTGTATGCATATGTGCAGATCATCATATAATGATTAGATCACTCTGACAGACGTTAAAAAGCACTTAAAAAAATAAATGTTTAAATTTCAACAATATTTATTGCGGTTAACGGTAGCCAAATGGATTAGGTCCTTACTAATGAAGCCAGACATGGCTTCTGTTGCCAGGTTAGAATCCATCGACTGGTGTTAATAATGACACCCTGTACTGATGATTCCCGAAAGGGTGAAACACTAGTGTCTGTAGGTATTTAATAATTATTATAATAAATAATTATATATATATATATATATATATATATATATAGAGAGAGAGAGAGAGAGAGAGAGAGAGAGAGAGAGAGAGAGGGGGGAGATGGAATGTATGTCTTTGTTTTAGAAAGTATTGTCTATCTGGATAATTTGAGTTTTGTTTTTATTTTTTAAAAAAAAAGAAAGAAATTATATTCTTAGCTCTTGAATCTTTCATCCAGTATTCGCTTCAACATCTGGCGAATTAAAAACACCCCAAAAATCGATGAACAAAAAACTTTTATTTTTATTTTTACAGATTATAACACTGGCAAGATTTTTTTTTTTTTTTTTTTTTTTTGAATGTTGTCTACATTTCTACAACTGGTTTAGAATATTTTGCATTGCTGAATCAGGAAATTGCATTTATTTCTCTTTATCAGGTCAGGATTTTGTGCTAAGTCAAAAAAAATCAGATCTTGTGACCAAATTGATTACATTTTTGTGACATTACCAACTGATTTTTGTCACCACAGATCATCCTAAACATGCTTTTTAAGAGAAAAAAATATTTTCCCAACAACATATATTGATTAACTAATAAAAACATCGATTACTGCAAACTGAACGATGGCAATTGATAAAGATAAGTATACGTAATTACATGTTGCTTAACCATTGTTTAAGATCTTGAATTTCCGTTTCTTCAAGTTCCAGGAATGCTCAGCTACAAGAAAGTCTCTCCTCAGATTCCAACGGTAATCAGCCGTCATGACTGCATCTCAGCGACCTTAACAGCTTTTCTCTCTTTCTTTCAGGTCCTGGTAGGTCTTTGGATCTCTGATGAGATGGAAGATCTAAGGATCGTCAAAATGCAGTTTTCAAATTCTCCAACACAAATTCTGAGAAAAGCCTGACATAATTAAGTAAAACAGTCACCATCTTAGTCCAGTGCCTTGGTGAACCGCTTGATTAAGCTGAGTTTGATATGTAGTAATGAGAAGAGTATTCTGTCTTTCAGTATTTTTTTGCATCATGTATTTTTTTGTGTTTTGCATCATGTATTTTCTGTGTTTTGCATCATGTATTTTTTGTGTTTTGCATCATGTATTTTTTTGTGTTTTGCATCGTGTATTTTGTGTTTTGCATCATGTATTTTTCTGTGTTTTGCATCGTGTATTTTTTGTGTTTTGCATCATGTATTTCTGTGTTTTGCATCATGTATTTTTTGTGTTCTGCATCATGTATTTTTTTGTTTTACCTCATGTATTTTTTGTGTTTTGCATCATGTATTTTTTGTGTTTTGCAATATCTATTTTTTGCATTTTGCATTATGCATTTTTCTGTGTTTTGCATCATATATTTTTTGTGTTTTGCATCGTGTATTTTTTGTGTTTTGCATCATGTATTTTTCTGTGTTATGCATCATGTATTTTTTGTTTTGCAGCATGTATTTTTCTGTGTTTTGCATCATGTATTTTTTGTGTTTTGCATCATGTATTTTCTGTGTTTTGCATCATGTATTTTTTGTGTTTTGCATCATGTATTTTTTGTGTTTTGCATCGTGTATATTGTGTTTTGCATCATGTATTTTTCTGTGTTTTGCATCGTGTATTTTTTGTGTTTTGCATCATGTATTTTATTGTGTTTTGCATCATGTATTTTTTTTGTTTTGCATCATGTATTTTTCTGTGTTTTGCATCATGTATCTTTTTTGCAGCATGTATTTTTCTGTGTTTTGCATCATGTATTTTTTGTGTTTTGCATCATGTATTTTTTGTGTTTTTCATCACGTATTTTTTGTGCTTTGCATCATGTATTTTTTGTGTTTTGCATCATGTATTTTTTGTGTTTTACATCATGTATTTTTGTGTTTTGCATCATGTATTTTTTGTGTTTTGCATCATGTATTTTTCTGTGTTTAGCATCATGTATTTTTTGTTTTACATCATGTATTTTTTGTGTTTTACATCATGTATTTTTTGTTTTACATCATGTATTTTTCTGTGTTTTGCATCATGTATTTTTCTTTTGCATCGTGTACTTTTTCTGTTTTGAATCGTATATTTTTTCATTATGTTTTTTTTTGTTTTGCATCATGTATTTTTTGTGTTTGCATCATGAATTTTTTTCTGTTTTGCATCATGTATTTTTTGTGTTTTGCGCCATGTATTTTGTGTTTTGCATCATGTATTTTTCTGTGTTTTGTATCATGTATTTTTGTGTGTGTTGCATCATGTTTATTTGTGTTTTGCATCATGTACTTTTCTGTGTTTTGCATCATGTATTTTTTGTGTTTTGCATCATGTATTTTTTGTGTTTTGCGTCATGTATTTTTGTGTTTTGCATCATGTATTTTTCTGGGTTTTGCATCATGTATTTTTTCTTTTGCATCATGTATTTTTTCTGTTTTGCATCGTATATATTTTCATTATGTTTTTGTGTTTTGCATCATGTTTTTTGTGTTTTGCAACATGCATTCCTTCTGTCTTGCATCATGTATTTTTTGTGTTTTGCATCATGTATTTGTTGTGTTTTGCATAATGTATTTTTTGTGTTTTGCATCATGTATTTTTTAGTGTTTTGCATCATGTATTTTTTGTGTTTGCATCATGTATTTTTCTGTGTTTTTTATCATGTATTTTTTGTGTTTTGCATCATGTATTTTTGTGTTTAGCATCATGTATTTTTGTGTTTAGCATCATGTATTTTTTGTGTTTTGAATCATGTATTTTTCTGTGTTTTGCATCATGTATTTTTTGTTTTGCCTCATGTATTTTTCTGTGTTTTGCATCGTGTATTTTTCTGTGTTTTACATCATGTATTTTTTGTGTTTTGCATCATGTATTTCTGTGTTTTTCATCATGTATTTTTTGTGCTTTGCATAATGTATTTTTTGTGTTTTGCATCGTATATTTTTGTGTGTTTTGCATAATGTATTTTTCTTTTTCATTATGTATTTTTTGTGCTTTGCATAATGTATTTTTTTTCTTTTTTGCAACGTATATTTTTTTCATTATGTTTTTTGTTTTGCATCATGTATTTTATGTGTTTTGCATCATGCATTCCTTGTGTTTTGCATCATGTATTTTGTTCTGTTTTGATCATGTATTTTTTTTTGTTTTGCATCCTGTACTTTTTCTGTGTTTTGCATCATGAATTTTTCTGTATTTTGCATCATGTATTTTTCTGTGTTTTGCATCATGTATTTTTGTGTTAGCATCATGCATTTTTGTGTTTTCCATCATAATTTTTTTTGCATCATGTTTTTTGTTTTTTGTCATAATGTATTTTTTGTGTTTTGCATCATGTATTTTTTGTGTGTCGCAATGTATATTTTTTTGTGTTTTGCATAATGTATTTTTCTTTTTCATCATGTATTTTTTGTGCTTTGCATAATGTATTTTTCTGTGTTTTGCATCATGTATTTTTTTCTGTTTTGCATAGTATATTTTTTTTATTATGTTTTTTTGTTTTGCATAATGTATTTTTGTGTTTTGCATCATGCATTCCTTGTGTTTTGCATAATGAATTTTTATCTGTTTTGCATCATGTATTTTTTTTGTTTTGCATCCTGTATTTTTTGTGTTTTGCATCATGTATTTTTCTGTTTTTTGCATCATGTATTTTTTGTGTTTTGCATCATGTATTTTTGTGTTTGCATCATACATTTTTTGTTTTCCATCATCATTTTTTTGCATCATGTTTTTTTGTGTTTTGTCATGATGTGTTTTTTGTGTTTTGCATCATGAATTTTTTCTGTTTTGCACCATGTATTTTTTGTGTTTTGCATCATGTATTTTTGTGTTTTGCATCGTGTATTTTTTGTGTTTTGCATCATGTATTTTTTGTTTTGCATCATTATTTTTTTGCATCATGTTTTTTAGTGTTTTGCATCATGTGTTTTTGTGTTTTGCATCAATAATTTTTTTCTGTTTTACACCATGTATTTTTGTTATGCATCATTTATTTTTGTGTTTTGCATCGTGTATTCTTTTGTGTTCTGCATCATGCATTTTTGTGTTTTCCATAATTTTTTGCATCATGTTTTTTGTGTTTCGCATCATGTGTTTCTTGTGTTTTGCATCATTATTTTTTTTCTGTTTTGCACCATGTATTTTTTGTGTTTTTCATCATTTATTTTTGTGTTTTGCATCATGTATTTTTTAATGTATTGAATCACGTATTTTTTTGTTTAGCATCATGTATTTTTTTCTGTTTTTCATCATGTATTTTTTTCTGTTTTGCATCGTATATATTTATATTATGTTTTTGTTTTGCTTCATGTATTTTTTGTGTTTTGCATCATGTATTTTTCTGTGTTTTGCATCGTGCATTTTTTGTGTTTTGCATCATGTATTTTTTGTGTTTTGCTTCATATATTTTTTATAGTTTTGCATCATGTATTTTTGTGTTTTGCATCATGTATTTTTCTGTGTTTTGCAGCATGTATTTTTCTGTGTTTTGCATCATGTATTTTTTGTGTTTGCATCATGTATTTCTGTGTTTTGCATCATGTATTTCTGTGTTTTTCATCATGTATTTTTTGTGCTTTGTATCATGTATTTTTTTGTGTTTTGCATCATGTATTTTTGTGTTTTGCATCATGTATTTTTTGTTTTGCATCATGTATTTTTCTGTGTTTTGCATCATCTATTTTATTCTGTTTTGCATCGTATATTTTTTCATTATGTTTTTTTGTTTTGCATCATGTATTTTTTGTGTTTTGCATCATGCATTCCTTGTGTTTTGCCTCATGTATTTTTATCTGTTTTGCATCATGTATTTTTTCTGTTTTGCGTCATGTATTTTTCTGTGTTTTGCATCATGTATTTTTTGTGTTTTCATCATGAATTGTTCTGTGTTTTGTATCATGTATCTGTTTGTGTTTTGTATCATGTATTTTTTGTGTTTTACATTATGTATTTTTGTGTTTTGCATCATGTATTTTTCTCTGTTTTGCATCATGTATTTTTTCTTTTGCATCATATATTTTTCATCATGTATTTGCATCATGTATTTTTTTTTGTTTTGTATCATGTATTTTTTGTGTTTTGCATCATGTAATTTTTTTTCATCATGTATTTTTTGTTTTGCATCATGTATTTTTCTGTGTTTTTCATCATGTATTTTTAGTTTTGCATCATGTATTTTTTGTGTTTTTCATCATGTATTTTATTGTGTTTTGCATCATGTATTTTTGGTTTTGCATCATGTTTTTTTTGTTTTGCATCATGTGTTTTTCTGTGTTTTGCATCATGTATTTTTGGTTTCGCATCATGTATTTTTCTGTGTTTTGCGTCATGTATTTTTCTAGTTCTTTTTTGTTTCATTTGCACAGTCTTTATACAAATCAGTCATCTCCCACTGTCTTTTCTTTTCATGTAGAATCGACAACATTGTGGTGTAGTGCATTATGCATGGTCCTGAGTTTCTTCTTTTGTCCACCCTATGAACTGGCCAGAGTATCTTACTAGTGATACTGTCCATGTATTTATATCTTTTATTAGGTTTCTGCTTTATAATTTCGTTTCCAGGAGTTTTCTTGTTCTCCTGAGGTATTCCTTTCCAATTCTTTCTTTCATTCCAGTTGTTTGATGGTGTCTGCTTTCAGAATTCCTGAATATTTATAGGCGTCTTATTCCCTAGTGCCCTCATCGCCATTTGGTTCGGTAGTTCCATGTCTTCTGTTGTCTTCAATTTTCCCTTTCTTATGACTAGTAATGTGCATTTTTCTATTCCAAACTCCATTTGAATACTCAGGCTGAAAATTTTGGTAGTGTTTATCAGTGTCTCGAGTTCCTTTTCAGTCGTTGCAAAACGTTTCAGCTCGTCCATATACATCAGGTGGTTCAATTTTTTCCTCTGTATTAAAAAATTTGTATCCAGCTTGGCACTTTCTCAGTATATTGTTTAAGGGTATCATGGCAATGATGAACAGCAATGGTGATAGTGAATCTTCTTGGAAGATACTTCTTTGTATGTTGATTTCTGATATGTGTTGTCCATCAGCTGTCAGTTCCAGTCTCCATGTTCTCATTGCATTTTCAATCACGTTGATGATCTTGCTTCGTATTTCACACATTTTAATCATTCTATTGCCCATGTTTGAAGGATCCTGTCATATGCTTTTTTGTAATCGATCCATGCCATGGCTAAATTCTTTCACCTTTTTTTTTACCTCCTTCATTATCTTTTCATCTATATATGCTACAGGAAAGGGCTGTCCCCTTCTCATGTAAGAAGGCAGACTAGATAAATGAAAATAATATTAGGAAAAGCCTAGAATCGAACCCTGTAGGCAAGTGGATAATTGGAATCCTAGGAATGCAGTCCATTGTTAATTCTTTTAGAAATAACTAACTATTATTTATGTCAAAGAAAAGCGATTGTCCATTCTTTTAGAATAACTGGTTATTAAATATGTCAGTTAAAAGAATGGACAATACGAGTTAAAAATATTGTATAAAAATAGGTTAAATATTAAACAATTAGCATTGAGAATTTTTTCTTTGCCAAAAGTGTGTTTGGACAGACATATGTAAATCCATGTGAAAGTTAGTCACGTTGGAAACCACACTTCTGACGTCATAAACAAAGGAGATTTCTCAATATATGAATCGAGGGTTCAAAGTTAGGAAGTTGATTAAGATCAGATAATCGGAGCAGATTACACACAGTGATAGAGTCAGTTGGAGACTGAAGAGTAGACCATGTAGTCGAAAAGGCTTGAATTCCTGACATCATCGATCGGCCGGTTGAGGAATAAAGAAATCATCAATAATTTTGTAACTGTGTTATCTCGTGTCGTCTTTACAACCAAATAGATGTGTTTTGCATATTCATCTATAAACGAACTCTTGTATAACCCCCTTACAAGTAATGTGCCTCCTCCATCATAAGTGAAGTATCTCCTCCCCTCTATATGTGTTGACAAGAATCATCCCAGTCTGTCATAAATGTCTTCTTCCTCATCATCATCGCTTTCAAAATGAACACGCTACACAAGATCATGTGTTCCTTTTTTTTGGCATCCTTTTTGTTCTTTTATTATTATTGTTGTTGTTGTTGTTGTTGTTGTTGTTGTTGTTGTTATCATTCAGAGAGGGAAAAATTATTATTATTATTGTAATTATTATTGTTATTAATATCATTTGTTGTTGTTATAATTGTTATTATTATTGTTGTTTTTATAATTATTATTATTTATATTTTGTTATTATTATTATTATTATTATTATTATTATTATTATTGCTGTTATTATAATTATTATTATTTTTTATTATTATTATTATTATTATTAGCGTTATTAGTACTATTATTATTGTCATTATTATTATTACTATTACAGGCACATATGTTGGACTCAGCAAACTACTCCCGCCCTGATTTTCCTTTGTGGACAGAAAACCATACTAGATTATCTGAAAATCACCCCTTCTCAAGTACATGATATCATAAAAATCCTAAACACATCAAAAGCATGTAGACCCGATTGTGAAAGGGTCTCCTGCTCAGGTCAACAATTGACCTCTGGCCTCATCAAAACTGTTGGTCGTGATCGTCTATTCTCCGGGAGTCCTTCACATAGTTTCTCAGTGTCTCAGCTCCATGTTGATTCTGCTGAAAAGCAAATAGCTTCGCATGCACCCCAGAAAAAGAAAGACAGACTCAGGATTTCTAACGATGAAAAAAGTTAATTTCATGAAAGTTCAAGTTTTTTACATATATACAACGTTCAGTTCGATTACACAAAAAACTATCAAGATTTTCCCAAAATCTTATTCTTCATTCTCACAATGGCGGTCAGGATGGATGGGGGGGATCCTTCGGGAGCGTGTGTTTCTCTTGAGATTTGGCTGTAATCTGTCTATTTCGACCTAGGTATTCATTTTTATACTAACGTGACGGGGTGGGTCTGGCGATTTGCTAAACCAACCAGGGTCCGAGACGCTTTCTGGAAAATCCCCAGATACATTTTGCATGTGTGTATTTCAGCAATTCGTCCGCAGTTTTGTAAACCAAAAATGAAATCCTTTTCACACGACCTCAAAGGGTCAAACCTTGTCAATTTCTCTACTCAGAAACCCAGAACGTCTCTCAGGCCAGACGAATGTCATTCCTCCTTATTCTGACATTTCCTGTCATTGTTTTAAACAATAAAAATATCTGTCTATTTTTACCAAACACAGTAAACTCGTCCCTTTTTATAGGATTTATTTTGATCAGGATTCGATCAACGTTTAACAGACAATCTCAGCATATTTACCCGGCCTTACTTAGGGTTTTAGGGGATTTTATCCTCCCCAATGGGGAGCAATATCGCTCCTCAAGACAGTCATGTCATACGATCTCATCCCAGCTGTACTATAAAAAAATGCTCCGCTGAGGTAGCTCTAGTTCTCTCCAAACTTTTCAACAAATATTTTAACGAATCGCGTTTTCCTGGATAACTGCTTCTGTGGCGCCAGTTTACAAGAATTCTGGCGAAAGAACTGACCCATTAAATCATTGCCCCATTAGCCTCCTCCCTTTCTTTGCCAAAATATTTGAGTCCATAATTAACCAAGCTCTAGTCCATTACCTTACAGCTGCTAAACATCTGTCCATCCATCAATATGGGTTTAGGAAAGCCCGTTCTACAGCAGATATTCTAATTGTAACCTCTGAACGTATATAACATGCACTGGATAAAGCAGGAGAGGATAAGGCATAGCCCAAAATATATCTAAGACTTTTGACAGGGTATGGCACGATGGTCTTCTTATGAAAATCTGATCCTATGGTATTACTGGATGAATACTTAACATAATTAAATCCTTCTTAAATAAGAGAAGAATCCAGTTTGTCCTCGGTGGTTATACATCAAAACAATATAACATAAATGTGGATTTACCTCAGGGGTTGATCCTTGGATCTTTATTATTCTTTGAAATGGGTATATTTGCTGACAACACCATGCTCTATAACAGGCACAAGGGGAAAACAAATGAACACATATCCAAGGCAATCGCGGAATGTCTAGAGGAAGACTTCCAATTTGTAGTGGAATGGGGGCAAAATGGATGGCAACGTTCAATACTGCCAAAACTAAGTTCGTTTCCGTCAATATTTACAAAAAACCTTCTGAACCACTAATAGCTGTGGCTAAAGATACATTTCTCAAAAGTACTTCGTTCAAACTAGGCTTAACATTCACAGGATACATGAGTTGGAACAGATACATGTAGAGCATTGCCAAGGCTGCTGCAAAGAAGGTGGGCTCTCTCTACCATGCTAGAAAATTACTTATGCCTGAAAGTATCTTGTACCTCTACAAGGTCACCATTCGCCCATGTATGGTGTATTGTTGTCACATTTTCACAGGAGCATCTGCTACTAGTCTCTGTCTCCTAGACAGGGTTCAAAAGAGAGTCACCAACCTGATAGGTCCTGAATTGTAAGCTGAGCTTCAATCTTTGTCCTATCGACGAAATGTTGCATCCCTCTGCCTGTTTTACAAGTATTTTAATGGTAGATACCCGAACTGTACTAACATGCAGAAGTTCAAGTGTAATGTGAACAGACATCTTGCTGCTCAACTCCTTACATAGAATCTTTGCAACTTATATCCCTGATAGTAACCCCTACATAAAAGTGGCACTGTACCTTGTTTGGGTTGAAAATGTAAAAAAAAAAAAAAAAATTATAGATGATAACTCCTGTCAACCAAAGGATTCGAACCCAGGCATAAAATCAGCTTTAACTGCAGCCTCATATTACACTCTTAGGTTACCATGAATTACCATGAAAAAAAAAAAAGAGAAATAAATTCTATGTAACGTTAAGTCGACAGACATACACAGTAAGTTGATCATAACAAGATTGACAGCTTGTTATTAATTCTCTTAAAGGGTTTTTTTTTTTTTTTACATGGGGGTTCACCACTTATCAAGGCCCGGAAGCCACTCAGGGATAAGGGTTATTGCAAGTACAGTACGTTAGTGTGGAGATTTAATGAAGTGTTTACTTAAGAGGGCGGTTCATTAGGAATTTGTTAACGTTGGACTTGAAGACATCCAAGTTGTAGTCAGGTGGGAAGCAGGCAGATGGAACAGAGTTCCACAGGCGTGCAGTTCTAAGAAAGGGTTTTGTCCTTCTATGTGTGTATGTGCGTGTGTGTGGGGGGGGCGAAAATAAATTTCCCCCCAAAAATTAAGTTATTCACTTTCAAATATTCAGGTGACGTGAGAAAAGAAACTCTGAAGTTTTTTTAAATCCATTGCAATTGCAAGGTAATAAACAGAAAAATATTGTTTCGTTTAATAATTTTTTTTTTTTTTGCATAGGCATCACCATTTATCAAGGCCAAGAGGCCACTCGAGGATAAGGGTTAAAGTATACAGTAGACAATTGGACAATAAAGTAATCGTTAGTAATGGAAATTCGGTAAATTTGTTAACTTAAGTGGAATGGCACATCAAAAACTTGTTTACGTTAGACTTGAAGACAACCATATTGTAGTCAGCTGGAAAGCAGGAAAACGGAAGATAATTCTATAGGCGTGCAGTTCTAAGAAAGAAGCTTTGATCATGGAATCTACGGTTTAGGTTTAGGATGCTTTTTGATGGAAACTAGACGACCAATATAAATATAGATATAGATTGCTAGATTTGTTGGCCATAGTTCGATCTCCACATTTTATGCATTGGGAGGGCACTAATACTATACCTATTGCCAATAGTGTTTTCCTAATCGACTATTGATTATCTCCAAGTTTTGCATGTTTTTGTTTGTTTTTGTTTTTTACTTTCGATTTTCCCGACTGTTCTGCTTCACAATGAATGCTATGGAAACGTTCCTTCTGATTAAGGTTTTGCAGTTTTTAAAAATAATCTGTTATTCTGAAAAATGGAAAATTTCGTTTGCTTTTTATGTTAAAACTGGTAAATATTAATCAGAAAGGACTTCTCCAGGGAATTTGTTGTGAAGCAGAATTGTCAACAAAAATCAGGAGTCAAAAAACTTTTTTTTTCATTTTTGATCCATGTTGTCTTCTCTATTTGATCCCCCCCCCCCCCCGACAAAACGAAGGTGGACCTGTAAATTCACCCTTGTCCATTCATCTGCCCGCACTTTTCTCAATAACTACGCCTTGGAATTTTTGGAAATTTTGCTCAAACATTAAACATGATATGAGTAAAAAAGTAACAGAACAGATTTTCCGAGAAAACTCCAGTTGTCTCCCTAGGGGTGCCTTTCAGGTGAAAATGGTTAAAATTGACACTTTTGTGCTTATTAAAAAATATTGGATTTTTATAAAACTTTCTGAAAAGTTGTAACTAACTGATTTCTATATAATTTTGTTTGTCTATACTTCGCGATAATTCTTGGGTGTGCCCCAGGGGCTCTTTTAGGGCTAATTAAAACACTCTATTTTTGGGACTATGTAACCATATTTGTCCAAGATTTTCTGTGTATGTCTATTTAGCAGTTTTGCATGGTGTTGGACTTAAATTTAAATGGGGACTTTTGGGGCTGAATGGAAGGCGGGGATGATAGACTTAGTCATTTTTTTTTTTGCATGATGTAGAACTCAAATTTACATATGTTAAGGCCTAAAACTGCACCGTTTGTTCATTTTCACCAGGATTTGAGGTCCCCTGGGGACTTTTGGTGTTAAATGTGTGTGTGTGAGGGGATGGGGGGTGCAAATGCTGAACTGGGTCATTTTTTATGCCTCGTTCATTGTGTACTCACGGAGGATCATGCATACTTCAATTGTTTTTTTTTTCTATACGCCTATACTCTATTCTATTCTATCTGTCTATCAATCTATCTATCTATCTATCTATCTATCTATCTATCTATCTATCTTCTATTCTTCTATGCATAATAAAACCGGCGCAATTTTTCCCCTCTGAAAAAAAACATATGTAAGTTTACAACCACAGACGCCACCTATAAATTCAATATAGTCAGGATAATAATGTGTTGTCATTTTTTTTGCACACCTTATAGCTCACTTTCTTTTGTTATCAAACAATACTATATTAATTCCTAGGAGCGTGACATTCCAAATTACAAACGTTTGTTTAATGATGGAAGCACGATTTTCACCCACTGACCATTTTCTCCTCATAGTATCACCTTTTACAAAAATAAGAGTGGTTGCAATAATTATAGAGGCATCTCACTCCTGAATGTGGTAGGTAAAGTCTTCACATGTGTGCTACTTGGCCACCTGGCACACTAGCAGAAAGGGTATACCCAGAATCTCAGTGTGGCTTCAGGCCCAAGAGATCAACAATGGATATGATCTTCTCAATCCATCAAATGCAGAAAAAATTCATAGAGCAGCAGAAACCACTATACCTCGCCTTCATCGACCTTACAAAAGTGTTCGATCTAGTGAGTCGAGGTGAACTGTTTCAACTCCTCCCTAAGATACGCTGCCCACCTAAACTGCTAGCTCTTCTAAATTCTTCCACACAAACACACAAACTAAAATCCAGTACGACGAACATCTATCTTCATCTTTTGACATTAAAAATGGTGTCAAGCAGGGTTGCATCCTTGCTCCTACACTATTCAGGTTATTCTTCTCCCTCCTCTTGGAGAAAGCTTTTGACTCATCAACAGAAGGTGTGCGCATGCACACTCATGCAGATGGTGGGCTCTTTAACCTCAGTCGCCTTAAAGCCAAAATAAAGACCTCGAACCTCACTGTCTGTGACATGTTGTTTGCAAATGATGCTGCAATCACTGCTCACTCAGAAGAAGAACTGCACAAATTTTGGACTTACTATCAGTATCAAGAAAACTAATATTCTTGTGCAGAACCGGGGAGATGCATCCCCAATTATCACCATTAATGATACCCCTCTAGAAGTACGTCCAGAGCTTCCAGTACCTTAGTTCAACCATTACTGCCACTGGACCTGAAACTAGAAAGAAGTATTGGGAAAGCTGCCTCTACCCTTTCCCAATTCACAACACGTGTTTGGTACAATTCTAAGCTTAGCATTAAGACCAAGACTGCTGTATATAAGGCCTGCATTATTAGCCCCCTTCTTTATGGCAGCGAATCTTGGCCTACCTCTGCAAAGCATGAACAAAGACTGTATGCCTTCCAACTACAGTGCCTACGACAGATCCTTTGGATTAACTGAAAGGAGAGGGTCACCAACAATGTTATCCCTTCATGCTTTAATCTGCCAACGAAGTACACACTCCAGAAACAGCACTGGCTCTGCTGGCTGGGCACGTCACAAGAATGAAAAATGGCAGATTACCAAAAGACATACTTTTCAGGAAACTAACATCAGGCAACAGAAAAATAGGCAGACCCCAGTTGTGCTAGAAGGGCATCTGTAAGCGTGATCCCGACGTGCTGGGCATTAACATGCAAAACTGGAAAGAACTTGCCCAAGACCGTGACTGATGGTGCTCCACTATCAAGTCCAAACTAGAGCATGTGAAGAAAAAGACGCCAACGAAGGAGGCAAGAAATACCAGCAAATGAGCCTACCTTCAACTGTTACAGATGCAATCGCTTATGCCACTCAAAGATAGGTTTAATCAGCCATCAAAGAAGCTGTAGACCAACCTAGTGCATAATTGGATATGGTTGCTCGGCAACTGCCAGCCATCATCATCATTGTCAACATAACCCGGAATTTCTCTGCATTAGGAATAGTTTCTGATATGACACCATCCGTGTACATCCCATACATTTCATTTTAGTCCTTTCTACAACACGCCTTGAAATAACGACCTCTCCTTTGCCAAGTTACCATTGCTTCTGATGATTGGCTGTTGACATACGATTACTCGGAATTAACAAAAGTTGGAATACATGATTTTCAAACGGATAGACACCACTTTAAAAAAAAGGCTGTACTATTTCGTTCCCCATTGCATAAAAACATTCAACTGCTTCTAAGAATATAGGATTGCCAACAAAAAACACTGCGATCTGCATTTTTATATTTTCTTTAAAAACTAATTCCATTAATTTTAAAACGATTTTTTCATCTGTTTTGCTTTCCTTATTGCCAGGTTCCTAATTTCTGTGCTTCGATGCACGTTCTGATGGTTTTGGTATATTAACAGTATATTAACAGTATATTAACGGTATATTAAAGTTTCTGGATATTAACATTCACTCAAAGCCAATGATAAAAGATTTGTGTCAGTGTGTTCGTCAATTTTTATTAGGCACTTTTCAGATTTCATTTTCTCTTTCTCTCTTTTCCGTCAGTAATCACTTGACATTGTATTATGCACTCATTTTTGTATAAGAAAATCCCAGCTTTCAACTCTAACTAAAGGGCACTATTGATTGGCAAAAAAATTGCCGCAGTCTAGAATTATTTATCCATCATTAACCGATAGTTTTTTAAGTTATCTGTTCAAATTCTGTAGCACCACAAACTTTTAATAGTACATGTTTCATATAGCTATTTATGAGTCTTCTAACATAATATCCATTTGCACTGCTTAATATACAGAAAAAGTGTAGCTTTGAAAGCCTCCCTACGAGGGCACAGTTGGGCACAATATCATTTTTAATATGAGAAAAATCCAGCCCTTCATCCAAAATAAAGTGCACTCTTGTTTTGGAAAAAAAAGATTATATTGCCTCAGTCTAGAAGCACTTCTCTATGCTACATGTGATGATGATGATGATGATGATGATGATGATGATGATGATGACGGCTGAATTGCCAATTGTGTCAATTTAATTTCAGGTCGTGGATATGACCTTAAACTATATCCGATAGTGACGTTCCAGCTTGCGGGCTTTGGAAAGTGTGGAACCACCCCTTAATTGCCATTTCTCCCAGGTCCACTCTGACCCAAAGTGGTAGTACCTGTTAGGGTCCCAACTATGGGTTAAATAAAAACAGACTTGAAAAAAAACAATATATTCTGCTAAAAAAATTTTCTTCAAAATCACTGGATTCACCATTAAAAAAAAACGGGTTGATATGCCATAAAAAAAACAACCAACAAACCATTTAATTTGAAAAATAACAATTTTTTGTAATTATTTTGACTTAGACACTCGAAGGTGAAAATAGAAAACAGATGCAGCTGGTTATAAAAATATGTTGTTTTTTTATTTCTGCACATACAAGTTTTCAATGATGGATTGACAAATCTAATAGCTGCATCACAGGATGGTGGTGATGTTGCTAGACCTCTTGTGTTGTTGCGTCAACTTTCCTGTCACCGTCCTCTTTTTTATTTGGCCTAGATGACAACGACATTCCGATCTGCATTATTTTGCAAAAATGTCATCACTCACTGACCAGAAATTTTGCGTCCTAAAACTTGACCTCACTTTGACGTCATCTCCTGGGCCTCTGCATAGATTTGTGACCGACTTTTTTGTTTACCGTCACTTGACCACACAAAGATTCAGCACATGACCCAGAAGGAGGTTAAAACGTGACCCCTGGGTCACGTTTTCTGGCCAAATTTATTGTTTAACCTCCTTCTGGGGATCACTTTTTTTAAGTGATCGACATAAACTAGCATTATTCACTAGTAACCATCAGTGTTGACAATCATAACTAGTGACTTCTGCTAATTGTCACTGCGTAATAGTGGCTGTCTGTTGAAGCCAGATTATTTCATTTCGGCCACTGCATCATACTTCCACCAGGTAATGCCGGTACATGGGTCCTGCTAGTATATAATATTTTCATTTCACAGCTTCTCGTTGTCATTTTGGGCTTTAAGTAGGTTTGTCATTCATGATTTTGTTTTGGTGAGTGTGACTAGTTAAATCAAATTATATTAGTTCAGTCCGGTGACTTACCCTCCCCCCTTTTTGATGTGCCACATTTCATTTGTATGTATTATTATCATATTTATGAATAAACTAGCAGGGAGATCCGGTGTTGCTCAGGATTGAATGAATGTTCAACACTTTCGATACTTTTATTATCATCAAAATCGGTGAATTTGCCCATTTTTCAATCAAATCGATTCATTGCTTTCTCTAGTCCTGGGCACACCATAGTGCATCAGGAGAAAGCTTCACATTTTATAAAATTATTTTTATATTATGGCTTGAATTTAATTTTAAAATGCCAAAGTTAAATATCATGGTTCAGTTGTTGTTCTAAGCAAAAACATTTATCTCAAACACTCCTCTGTCTTATCAAAGAACCTACTTTTGATTTTATAACTGCTTGTGTGGTGATAAAACTTCTCAAATGCACTTGTGATGTTAAACTTTATAATGGTGTTAAACTTTGGTCAAAATTGGACTGTTCCTTCTTTAATCAGATTTTTACGATTATCGATACTTATCAGAGGCATTCCGATAAAAACAAAAAAAAAAAACTATGTAAGAAGACTCCCAGACAGATAAAATATATTTGTGTAAAATTTCAAAATAATTAGCCCAACCGTTTCGGAGTCCATATGGAACTCACACACACACACACACACACACACACACACACACACACACACACACACACATAAATGCAGTGTTTTCTATATATTTTCCAACGTTTTTCATTTAGCTACATTTTGTGATCAAGAGTAGAGGGGGGTATTTAGTCCTTTCCCATTGCAAGAACTGTGATACCAACGCCGGAAAGTGAGATTAAGAAGTCAGCGTCTTCGAGGAGGAGCACTCAGATTTAAAAAAAAAAAAAAAGTGGCTGAGCACTGAGCAGTCCTGTCGGCATTCCCCAGTAAGGGTACCTCAGGCGATTAGCAATAAACTAATCCCTTTCAAAGTGAGAAGGCAAAGCCTGGGAGGATTCATCTCTTAGAACTGTACAGAAAAAAACATTATAGCGCAATCAACAGGGACCAGGTCATCACAGGAATGGCCTAATATCTTGATTTGAGGGCCGAGGGAAAAATCCCCAACGAATATGCTGTTCGATCTCGATGTTTGCCGGATATTTTTAGTTCAAGGGATTATTTTTAGAAAAACACCGGTCGGTGTACTTTGAACTTTCTCTCTATCGGTAAAAAGAATGTTTATAGGAAAAGTTTCCAGATTCTTTTCAGGTAATAATTTCAGTCATTATTATTTTTTTTTTTTTTAATGTAATTAAAGAAAAAATGCATAAATTTATAATAATTGATTTTCTTCGGGTGATAGACAGTTGTTTCTTTCATTTAATTAACTTAAAAAACAGACAACTTTAGGTGTTGTACGAGTGCCGGTGTTTATGATTTGGCCTCGCCTCCACCCCGAAAGTTTTTGTTATTTATTTTGTTTTATTTACGCATTAAACACAGAATTTTTGTTTTGTTTTTATATTTTCCAGTTAAATTTTTAGATGAGGGCTTACTCTAGTGTTAATATGTGTTTGATTTTACGAGGACTTGTGCCACGCCCACATGACACCTTTTGACACCCGCCTACGCTGTCATGGAAGAAAAAAAGGTGCTTGTTAACGATTCGATTAACAGATCGATTTTTTGAATATGCTGTTTTAAGCAAAACCAACAGTACTTACTTGTCATGTCGAAAATAGTAACGCATCCCAAAATTACGAAAATTCATCATAGTTAAAAGTAATTGTGCTTGTGCATTTATTGTTTCGTTATTTTTATTGGATCATTGCTTCTAAGAAGCAATGCTTCTTTATTCAGGACAACAAAAACAGAGATACCGCTCATAGCGGTGTAAACCCTAATTAGTTCCTCATCTGCCCTTTTCTGAAAAAACAAAATTAAAAAAAAAAAAGATCTAATAAAAAGTAACAGACAAAAATAAAATAGTGGCCTTTTGATCAAGATCAAAGTGTAGTATCTTTCTTCAGATGCTGCACTTCCATTTCTTGTTCTCTTTCGGTGAAGGAGCAGTTCCTTCACGACTGAGACAATTTTTTTTTTTTTTTTTTGTACCTTTTCTCCATGTTAAAAAACGACCCTGGTGTCTAACTCTGTCTCGTGGGGAGGCATTGTAAATAGGTACACTCTTGCCTAACAGGAATTATTCTGCCCTTTTCACTTTGGACTCATTTCACAATGTATAGTCCTTGAACCTAGCCGGATTTCTTACTAGTTTTCCCAACCTTGTCCTCTTCAATCTTTTTGGGTTTGGTTTTGATGGAAATACTGCTGGGATTAGTCTTTCTTTTTCAGCATTTTGTTGTTGAGATGTCTGGGGATCACATGTCTCTTCTGTATCTGGTCTCACATTTGCTGGTACCTCACCATGCAATTGGTATGGCTGGTAGACCGGTGATCGTAATGAGGTTCTTCTGTTATTTTTTCAAGTCTACCTTATTCCGTTGATATAACTCTCTATTAACTTTGACTGACATGGTATGACCTCTCACCAAGTCTCCGCCATACAATTGCTTCCTTCCATTCTTTCTGACCTTTTCTGTGTGGTTTCATCTGGGGTGCGAATGTTGGGGCGGTTTTACTTTCTGATTGAAGTACTGTTCTTGCTTCATGCTCTCCAACTTAATCATCTTGTTTAAATTCGGAGTAATTCTGGTTTGAGTAGATTCTCTCTGATTGTTTTTGTTCTTCTCAACATCAGTTTCTGTGCTGGTGATAACAAACTTTTACCTGGTGTATTCCTGTGATCCAGCATCGCTAGGTATGGATCAGCCTTCATCCATCTCTTTCTGCAAGAGGTTCTTTGCCATCTTTACCGCAGATTCTATTTTTCCATTTGATATTGTAAGGACTGACAGGTGTGTGTATAAAACATCATTTTCTTGCAAAGGTTGAAAATTCCTGGCTACTGAACTTGGGTCCATTGTCAGTAACAACCTGATCTGGTATTCCATGTCGTGCAAAATGGTTTTTTAAGTTTAGTAATCATCGTCTTTGCCTGTGTAGTTGAAAGTCAATCAATTTCCCAGAAATTGATCATGTAATCAACTGTGCAGAGATAGTCCCGATCTGCAAACTTGAAGAGATCTACTGCTTTTGATTATGGTCTTTCAGGAATCTTATGGACCATTCAGGGCTCTACCGAATTGGCTACCTCATATTTTGTACATGTGGAGCATTTTGAAAGATAGTCTCTGATGTCATTGTTCATATTTGGTCAATACAAATATTCTCTTGCTCTTCTGCAACATCTTTCAACCCCAACGTGTGTGAAATACAATCTTTGTTTCCACACAGCCCGGTGGGTAGTTTTGACCACTACTCGGTTTTCTCTGAAAATTAATCCATCTTGTACAGTCATTTCATTCCTCATATTAAAATATGGTCTCATCTCTGGATCAAGATGTACTTTGTCTTCTGGCCATTCTTTCACAATTACCTGCTGCAACATCTGCATGCTTCTGTCTTCCTTTGTGGCTGAGCACAACTCCAGCAACCTTCCCTCTGCCACAGGAATATATTTAGTTTCCTTGACATCGTCATCATCTATATATTTGCTATTCACTCCATGCATATATGCCATTGATAGTGTATCTGCAATGAACATCTTTTTGCCAGGATGGTACAAAACTATCACATTGTAGACTTGTAGCCGCATCAACATATTTTGCGGTCGCTTTGGGCATTTCCCCCAATTCTTTTTTTTCATTTTTGCTTCCAATGGCTTATGATCAGTCAGCACTGTGACCTGTTGACCAAACGTATATTGGTGAAACCATTCACATACATGTACTACTGCTAACAGTTCTTTTTCAATCTGTTCATAATTAGTCTCTGTGTCTGTAAGCACTCGACTGATATAGACTAAAGGTTGACCTTCTTGTAGCAATGCAGCTCCCGTGCCTTTTTCACTTGCATTACAACTGAATGATTAATGGTCTTCAATACTGGTGCTTCACTCATCAGTTTTTTTATTTGTTTCAAAAGCCTCTTCATAGATTTGCAACCATATCCATGGCAGATCTGTCTTTGTTAAATTTCGAATTGGAGCCATCATGTCAGAGATATGAGGTAGAAACTTTGCCAGATAATTTATAAATCCCCCTAATCGTTTCACTCCATTTATGTCTTTTGGGCAATAAGAACTTTGCCGTAAGACATATGCATGGACTTGGAGTCTATATTCGAAACATTCACCCCTTGACTAAAGAATCAAAATTAGAATCAGACGACCTGGCCTTTATGTGCTTTAGACTTAACCTGCAACATAATGTTAGCTACTTATATTTTCTCTATCACTCTCCCTCGACCCAGTTTTCACATTTGGACTGGAGCATCTGCTATTAGTCTGTCCCTCCTGGACAGGGTTTAGAAGAAAGTCACCAATCTGATAGGTCCTGAATTGTCATCTAAGCTTCAACCTTTGTCCCACCGACGAAATGTTGCATCCCTCTGCCTGTTTTACAAGTATTTTAGTAGTGGATGCTCCGACGAACTACAACTCCTTGTACCCCATCAACATAAATACTCCTGTCAAACTCAACAAGCCTCAAAGTCCCACCCCTACACAGTAGAGATTCCTAAATGTAAGAAAGCCTTCTACTATAATAGTTTCTTCCCCAGAACTGTTGGAATTCCCTTCCAGGTTCCTGCTTTCCAAACTGTACTGACATGAAAAAGTTCAAATGTAATGTGAACAGACATCTTGCTGCTCAACTCCCTATATAGTATCCCTACAACTTATATCCCTGATAGTAGCCTCTTACATCAAAGTGGCACTGTGCTTTGTTTGGGGAGAAAATGTAATAGAAGAAAAAATATATTCCTCATGGTCGGGACATAACTTCTCGCTGGTTATCATGATGTAGACGTTTGTTGCAGATGCATTTTTTCCACGTTCAATCGCATCGCATGTTCACAACATCTCTGCAACAGCTTCTTGAGCTTTACATTATGATTCGCCAGTTGTTCTTCCATGGTTTTACCTTTTCCTACTACAAGAAGATCATCTGCTTTGTTGACAACTCCCTTCAAGTCAGCCACATTGTCATATATCACCCTCTGAAATATCTCTGGAGCCGGAGCAATGCCAAATGATAATATCTTCCAACGAAACCGACCATATGGGGTATCAAATATTGTCAAGCTACTGCTGGCTCCATCTAATTTTAGATGCCAAAATCTATCACGCAGATCCAGGGTCAAGAATACTTTACTGTCAGTAAGTTCTAAGAGTAAATCATCAAGTACAGGTAACTGGAAGTGTGTCCGTTTAAGAGCCTTATTTAGTGCTCTTGAGTCTATACATATGTGTAAACGTCCATTTTTCTTGACTACTAGCATGAATGTGTTTACCTATGGTGTTGGCTCATTTACAGGTTCAATCACCTTTTTTTTCCAATTCAGTTTTCACTTTGTTAAGTGCTACTGGTATTGTATGTGTTACAACATTTGGTGTTATATTTTCTGTGTTGCAACATTTGGTGTTATATTTTCTGTGTTGCAACATTTGGTGTTATATTTTCTGTGTTGCAACATTTGGTGTTATGCTCGGATCCACCTCCAAGTGTACCTTTCCCAGTAATTCACCCAGTTTCTCCTTAAATATATCTTTAAATTCTGTTATGATGCTTCCCAGATACTGGCTGCTGACTTCATCCAGGTGAGATATTTTCGCAACCTTCTTGAATCTGTCATTGATTGTGATGAGTGTCATCTGTTGAATCACATTAGCCCCAAGTATAACCCTTATCCCTGAGTGGCTTCCGGGCCTTGATAAGTAGGGGGTGGAAATTCTCCTTTAGAATAACAAACTTTACTGCATATTTCTGTCCAGTTTTGGGGTTTACCATTTTCACCCAGCATTCCACTAATGGCTTAATTTCTGCTCCATTTGACAAATGTCTTCTTTGAGTGTTCAGGTGTTTTCCCCTCACGTTTCTCATTCAATATATTCACCGATGCTCCACTATCAAGCTAGAAAACAATTGGCTTTCCTTTCACCATCGTCTCTGCCTTTATTACATCTGGTTTTACAGAACTTATTTTTTTCTTTTCTTGTGACCATGTCTACATGTCTACATGTCCGTAGTCAGAACACCTACTATTGTCATCTTGTTGTGTTTCGACTGCACAGATATTTTTTTTTCTTGCAAATCTGCATTTAATAGCAAAGTGGTTCTTTCCATTGCCTTTAAAATATGTCTTTCCAAATGCAGGACATCATTCTCTGCTCAGTTCATGTTGCAACGTACATGTCCTACACTCCCTGTCATTTTCTGTCGATGTTTTTTTTTCTTAGTTTACAATGAACTCGGTTCACTTCCTCGGGTCTCAGGATTTTCGACTGTAGCGTAGCGTTTTCTGACAGCTTATATATATGTCTATGCGTTTTTGTAAATCTGTCTCATTTTTAGTAATTCCGCTTGTGTATGGGGATTGTGTATTCCAAGAATTATTTGATCTCGTCATATCGATGAGGCACAATTGTCACAAAAATGACTCGTTTTTATCAACGCACGAAGCGACCTAATACATACTTCAACAGTTTTCTTGTATGGAAGACGTAACATTCATAAATTGTGTTTGTTTTCCCTATAGCGTATTTATCGACTGCCTGAATTATTTCATGAGGTGTTCTCTCATCTTCAGGAGTGAAAAATTGAAAACCACCATAAACATTTAACGCTTCATCTCCCAGCATGTGCAGCAACAGTGCTGTTTGATATTTTATTGAATGTTTCCCCAGATACGTAATACTGGCATAATTCAGCTATTTCATCTTAAAAAGCCTCCAATTTGCCGACAAATTCCCTTCCATAGATACAGGGTAGTGAAGATCTTATCCCAGCAACAGGACCTTTTGTTTCTTCCATGTCGCCTTCAGCCATTTTTTTTTTTACTTTATGTGTACACAAACTAACAAAACAATCAAATGTTACGTATCTGCATTTGCCATTTTAAAATCCATTCTTCATTTCATCCTTCATGTTTGAAAATTGTTTGATATCACCGCTGCCATCAGCTTTCATAATTTTTTATATGTACATGCTAATCAATAAAATACAATAATTTTTTATATGTACATGCTAATCAATAAAATACAATAATTTTTTATATGTACATGCTAATCAATAAAATACAATAATTTTTTATATGTACATGGTAATCAATAAAATACAATAATTTTTTATATGTACATGCTAAT